>NW_007130574.1:0-747 GCF_000164805.1 Carlito syrichta | reverse complement strand
CATTCTCAGCCAGGCTCGGTGGCTTAGCCTGTGATCCCACGCCTTTGGGAGGCTGAGGTGAGTGAATTGCCTGAGCCCACAGGTTCGAGACCCGCCTGGGCAACATGGCGGGACCTCATCTCTACAATAAATCAAAATGAGCCGGGCGTGGTAGCGTGCACCTATAGTTCCAGCTACTTGGAAGGCTGAGGCGAAAGGATTGCCAGAGCCCAGCAGGCGAGGCTGCAGTGGCCGGGAGCAGCCACTGCACTCTAGTCTGGGTGACAGTGAGACTCCAACTAAAAAAAAACCCAAAAAACATACATTCTCATGCTAGACTCGGTGGCTCAGCCTGTAATCCCAGCACTTTGGGAGACCGAGGCAAGTGGATTGCCTGAGCCCATGCATTCGAGACCAGCCCAGATAACTTGGTGAGAACTTGCTTCTACAATTAAAAATAAAAGGTACTTTCTCAGCCCTCATTCCAGACCAACTGGATCAGAAACCCTAAGTATAGGATCCAATTTTTTTTTACAGGCCCTGCAGGTGATTCTGATACACACTCAAGTTTGAAACCATTGACATAGTGTTTTGTAAGGTATTGTAACAGAAAAATGCATAAAAAAGAAATGTTTACTTAGAAAAATTAAAATTGTAAAGGAATGAAATATCAAAAATACCTTGTATTGTTTTTGCTTGTTAGATATATGGCTATTGATATAATCACTGGCAATGAGTACACGGGGTAGTAGCTCACTTTTGAAGTAG
>NW_007130573.1:0-771 GCF_000164805.1 Carlito syrichta | reverse complement strand
AACCAAATTTCTAACCTTGGGAAGCACAGGCAATCACAACACTGGGAAGGAAGGGCTCTAGCCAAAACAAAACAAAACTACAAAAATTAAAAAAAAATCTTTGAAAACAGACAACCTGAGTACTCTGCCTAATGGAATGGCTTTAGGTACTTTGAGATTCTCTCAGAAGGGATTCTTAAGAATAAAGAGTTGTGAGAATATATGAAGGCCAGGTTTGTGGGCCCCTTGTTAGTAGAAACTTTTTTTTTTTTTGAGTTGGAGTCTCATTGTCACCCAGACTGGAATGCAGTGGCATGCTCCCGGCCACTGCAGCATCACCTGCTGGGCTCCAGCAATTCTTCTTCCTCAACCTTCCAAGTAGCCGGAACTACAGGCGCGCGTTACCACGCTTGGCTAATTTTTGATTTATTGTAGAGATGAGGTCTTGCCAAATTGCCCAGGCGGGTCTCGAACCCTCGGGTTCAGGCAATCCACTCACCTTGGCCTCCCAAAGTGCTGGGATTATAGACTGAGCCACCAAACCCGGCCAGTTGAAACTTTTGTCAGAGGGCTGTTGCTGACCTAGCTGGAGATGGCTGATAGAATCCCAGGGAGGAGCTCGGTGCAAAAAACAAAGAAAACAAAGGGGGAGGGCAGACGGCCTGGAATTTATTTTATTTTAATGTTTTGGTTTTTATATTTTCATTTATTTACTGAAAAATCTATTTTAAAGCAGATGGCATACTTTGAATGTTTACTATTTGCCAGGCATTCAGGCATTGAACCTGTAAC
>NW_007130572.1:0-749 GCF_000164805.1 Carlito syrichta | reverse complement strand
CTAATGGAATGGCTTTAGGTACTTTGAGATTCTCTCAGAAGGGATTCTTAAGAATAAAGAGTTGTGAGAATATATGAAGGCCAGGTTTGTGGGCCCCTTGTTAGTAGAAACTTTTTTTTTTTTGAGTTGGAGTCTCATTGTCACCCAGACTGGAATGCAGTGGCGTGCTCCCGGCCACTGCAGCATCACCTGCTGGGCTCCAGCAATTCTTCTTCCTCAACCTTCCAAGTAGCCAGAACTACAGGCGCACGTACGCTTGGCTAATTTTTGATTTATTGTAGAGATGAGGTCTTGCCAAATTGCCCAGGCGGGTCTCGAACCCTCGGGTTCAGGCAATCCACTCACCTTGGCCTCCCAAAGTGCTGGGATTATAGACTGAGCCACCAAACCCGGCCAGTTGAAACTTTTGTCAGAGGGCTGTTGCTGACCTAGCTGGAGATGGCTGATAGAATCCCAGGGAGGAGCTCGGTGCAAAAAACAAAGAAAACAAAGGGGGAGGGCAGACGGCCTGGAATTTATTTTATTTTAATGTTTTGGTTTTTACATTTTCATTTATTTACTGAAAAATCTATTTTAAAGCAGATGGCATACTTTGAATGTTTACTATTTGCCAGGCATTCAGGCATTGAACCTGTAACTTTAAGTGTAATTGGTCAATAAATGCACTAGTGATGGTTAATGTCAAGAGAGATAAGAGAAAATAAAAAAGAACATAGCAACATATAATTTCTATCAGGTATAGACAAATA
>NW_007130571.1:0-6455 GCF_000164805.1 Carlito syrichta | reverse complement strand
TCACTGTGCTGCCCAGGCTGGTCTTGAATTTCTGGCCTTAAGCAATTCACTCACCTTAGCCTCTCAAGGTTGGTGGCATTATAGGTATGAGGTACTGTACCCAGTCAGCAAATGGGTGAGTACCCACTCTGCCTCAGGCATTGTTCCAGGAGCCAGGATTTTTTAAAATTTAAATCTTTGAAATCAGAAGTCCTGAATACTCTTTCTTTTTCTTCTCTTTTCTTTTCTCTCTCTCTCTCTTTTTTTTTTTTTTTGAGTTGAAGTCTCACTCTGTCACCCAGGCTGGAGTGCAGTGGCATGCACACTCACGGCCACCCCAGTATCGACCTGCTGGACTCCCGCGATCCTTCTGCCTCAGCCTTCCAAGTAGCTGGATCTGCAGGGGCGTGCTACCATGCTCTCGGCTAATTTTTGATTTATTGTAGAGAGGAGGTCTTACCAAGTTACCTGGGCTAGTCTTGAACCTGCAAGCTCAGGCTATCCACTTGCCTTGGTCCCCCAAAGTGCTGGGATTACAGGCTGAGCCACCAAGCCCAGTCCCTGAATACTCTTTCTAATGGAATGAACAAGATAGAAAGAGCCCCTGTCCTCACAGAACTTAGTCTAGAACAGCCAATTACAACATAGTGTGATGGAAGTCATCTTGGGAAAAGGGCATGGTAGCTGTGTGAGCTCAGAGGGAAAATGCTGAGACCAGAACCCAGACTCGGGAGGTGGGAATCTTGGTAATGCCCATCATGATGTTTAGAGTAGAGGCATATTGTAGAAGGAAACTGAAGGAAATTAGTAAAATACTTCTCAGAGGCTCATTTCCAGTTATGTCTCTGAGGTAGGAAGCATTAATCTGAGTCTGGAGTTTTAATAGAAAATGTATGTGTTATGAGGCATGTGGCAGAGAGGAGGGATCTTGAACTATGGAAATCTAAATCCCTAGCAGAAGCACTGGGTCTAGAGCCCTCTTAGAAACCAAATTTCTGACCTTGGGAAGCACAGGCAATCACAACACTGGGAAGGAAGGGCTCTAGCCAAAACAAAACAAAACTACAAAAATTAAAAAAAAATCTTTGAAAACAGACAACCTGAGTACTCTGCCTAATGGAATGGCTTTAGGTACTTTGAGATTCTCTCAGAAGGGATTCTTAAGAATAAAGAGTTGTGAGAATATATGAAGGCCAGGTTTGTGGGCCCCTTGTTAGTAGAAACTTTTTTTTTTTTTTTGAGTTGGAGTCTCATTGTCACCCAGACTGGAATGCAGTGGCATACTCCCGGGCCACTGCAGCATCACCCGCTGGGCTCCAGCAATTCTTCTTCCTCAACCTTCCAAGTAGCCGGAACTACAGGTGCGCGTTACCATGGCTAATTTTTGATTTATTGTAGAGACGAGGTCTTGCCAAATTGCCCAGGCGGGTCTCGAACCCTCGGGTTCAGGCAATCCACTCACCTCGGCCTCCCAAAGTGCTGGGATTACAGACTGAGCCACCAAACCCGGCCAGTAGAAACTTTTGTCAGAGGGCTGTTGCTGACCTAGCTGGAGATGGCTGATAGAATCCCAGGGAGGAGCTCGGTGCAAAAAACAAAGAAAACAAAGGGGGAGGGCAGACGGCCTGGAATTTATTTTATTTTAATGTTTTGGTTTTTATATTTTCATTTATTTACTGAAAAATCTATTTTAAAGCAGATGGCATATTTTGAATGTTTACTATTTGCCAGGCATTCAGGCATTGAACCTGTAACTTTAAGTGTAATTGGTCAATAAATGCACTAGTGATGGTTAATGTCAAGAGAGATAAGAGAAAATAAAAAAGAACATAGCAACATATAATTTCTATCAGGTATAGTCAAATAGCCATTTCATGAAGTTAATTTATTCTAAATTGGGCAAAGTCATGGAGCCTAAAATCGTGGAATATTTAAACAAAAATAGCTGTTGAGATTATCTTTCTCCGAACCCCTTCATATGAATGGGGCCATTTGCACATTTGTAGATAGAAGCCCCCATTGGAGTAAGCAGACTTCCCGTCTCTCGGTCCTGATGGCTTTTGCTCAGCCTTGCAAAACATCCTGAGTCGTGGTATCTGGTCACTAAAGTAATTCTAGTTAGTCCATCTTGGGGGATATCATAGGAAAGGAGGTCTCTATATAATTTTTTAGTGTCTTAATTTGGGGCAAATAATTCAGCCTTTCTGTCTGAGCAAAGCTTTTAGATCAAAGTATAATTTGAGTGACTTCCTTCCTCTGACACATTAAAATAATCTCCTTTTATTGGCTTTGGAGACACCTGCAAGTTGCCTTTAAAGTCTTTTTTTGTTGTTGTAGCTATTATTCGCCTCATTTATAATTCACTGGGTTTCTGTTTTCTCCTTGCATGAGTTATCAGTTTGGGGGGGGATGCCCTCTTTTTTATTTGATAATTTATGTGATTCCAGCAGTTCTTTTTTTAGCTCCTACCTTTAAGTAATTCATCTAAATTGTCTCCTAAATAGAGTCTATATTTATATTTCCTTTTAAAAACATCTAAAGTGTATGCAATTTGTTTTTTGGTTTTCCCCTGTCCCAGGAGGACGTAGAATTAAATTATGTTCTTAGTTTTTACTTAGTGGTTCACCCAAAGCAATCTCTTGGGGCCATTTCGGATCCTATTTAGGATGAAAGTTCCCTCTATGTCTCTTCCTTGTGGGATTTAGAAGGCTGTTCGCAATCTGTTGGCATCCACCTCCCCACTTCCTCCTGTGCTTTTCATTGAGCAGTTGGCTATCCTGTATTTGGATAATTAGACTTTCATTATTATTATCTGGACAGCATTTTTTTTTAGCTTTCCCAATTTCATTTAACATTTTCTGTCATCATTCTTCTTGGGTAATCTATAATACACGTTTTTGTGTCTGGAGAAGTTTTAACATAAATTGTTTTAACAATTGAAAAGTTGCTAAAAGTTATAACACAAATGGTTCCTGTGATACTGGTTCAAAAAATACTTTCTCAGTGGCTGCTGTGTACCAGGTCTAGACCCTGGTGATAAGCAGGGACCAGAATCCAAGTTTATGTGCATATAGTCTAAAGATAGGTGGGGTAGGGAGATGACAAAGGAGTAATTCATCAAATGTTGATGAGAGGTAAAAGAAAAAAAAGTAGGGTAATAGTTTAACGCAGTCCTCCTCCAACAGTTCTACAAGAGAATTAAACTCTAATGCCCTAAGCCACCCTTTGTGTAGAATAACTTAAGTTCTTCCTATGCAGCTAGGATACCCGCTGTGTACCAACCTTGGGAGACACAAGAAAGCAGTCATGGAAATCATTTTTGATGAGCCTAAATTTCTCAAAAACCCTGGTTGAGAAAGGCTGAGTTAGAGAGTCACAATTATGGGAGGGAGTGCTACTTGGATCCTTTAACCAGGAAAGGCCTCTGACGAGGAATCCTCTCGCAGTAAGGGAAGGAGGGTCCTGCAGATCAAGGTGGTGAGGGTGAGGGGCAGAGTCTTCCAGCCAGAGGCAAGAGCGGGTTTGGAGTATTTGAGAAACAGTTAAGAAAGACAGTATGGCTGGCGCTGAGTTGCCAAGCAGCAGAGATGTGGGGACTGGATAAGAGACGTGACTGGTGAGCGGTGGAGATGTCTGGGGGGAGAGATGCCAGAGACATTTCACTCAAGTCAATTCAACAGACACATACTGAGCTCCAGCTATGTGTCATAGCTTGGGCAGTTTCAAAGATGAGTGAATCAGGGAGTTATGGTATGTGCCCCCACGCAGCTTTCAATATAGATGATATAATTTAGACTAAGAGCAAATATCGTGTGATGACTGCTACACCTTAATGGTAATAAACAAAGGGATGACCATAAACTGAGTTCTCTCAGAAGCAGACCCTCAGCCAAGCATTCAGATGCAAGTGATTTAAAAAGAAAGTACTCCCAGGAGGAACTCTTAGGAGTCAAATTGAGTTGGAATGTTTCTCTGTTTTGTTTTGTTTGTTTTTGAGTCAGAGTCTCACTCTGTCACCCAGGCTAGAGTACAGTGGCACACTCATGGCCACTCCAGCATTGACCTGCTGTGCTCCGGTGTTCCTTCCTCCTCAGCCTTCCAAGTAGCTGGAACTACAGGTGCACGCTACCATGCCTGGCTAATTTTTTATTTATTGTAGAGAAGAGGTCTCGCCAAGTAGCCCGGGCTGGTCTCAAACCTGCGGGATCAGGCAATTCACTCGCCTCAATCTCCCAAAATGCTGGGATGACAGGCTGAGCCACCAAACCCAGCTTGGGGTGGGATTTCAAGCAAGCAATGCAGCCTGGTCACGTAGGGAGCTCTGCAGCATAAATGACACTTCAGAGTTTGCCACACTCTGATGGCAGGAAGTGGGTATTTCTGCATGTCACACCTGTTGATCACGGGCTATGGACTGCCCAACGGGGAAGTGTACTATTTTAGGCATTTTGGGTTCTCCATATAGGTGAAATGGTGGCAAGTAATCCTCTGAAGACTAGAGTTGAGGGAGCAGAGGCTGGGTACTGGGTGCACAGAGTTGGTAAAAAGAACCCAAGCACATCTTGGTGGGGGCACCAAGGCTGCCACTCCAGGGCTCATAGAGCTTCTCAGCTTAGAGGGTGGTGCTTTAAGGACATGCAGAGGACAGGAAGCTTTCCCTAGGTGGAAACCATGCCTGTTTGCTTGTCCCCACATCCTCAGCATCTAGTCTGGTTCCTACTCATCATAGAGAATCCCAGAGCTGTTTCTGAGTGGTAATGAATGCATACACGAAAGCCATCCCACACCCAGCAATTAGTCATGATAATTTTTAGGAATCATTTAGTAGAAGCCATGGCCCCAAAGCTACATCTTTGTAGAGGATGCTAAGATCTTCTGTATAGGGATGACAAGCTGGTGGAAATGTAATTTAGCAATCCAGCAGGTATTATCATA
Source organism: Carlito syrichta (assembly GCF_000164805.1). NCBI lineage: Eukaryota > Metazoa > Chordata > Mammalia > Primates > Tarsiidae > Carlito > Carlito syrichta. The sequence goes on along the minus strand of NW_007130571.1, from coordinate 1,541 downwards.
AAATTGGCATATAAACTTGAGTGCAAGCAAGTGAGAAGTAATGCATTTAAGGGACAAAGAGCTCAAACTACTTAGAGTATGGTGCGTTTTATTTTAAAATTATAAAGAAGAAAATCAGTAAAAAAATAATCTCTAAGTTTTCAAGAAAATATTTAGGTATGCCAGCAGCTGGATTTTTATGAATTGGTTTTGAACTGAGAGAAATCTTTTATCATGGAGATAAAAATGGAGTGCTTAAATGGAGGAAAGAATTGGCATAGGTGAGTGGCATACAATAAGCTCTAAATCAGAGTTGAGTCAGGCACCAGGGATGGCTGGGAGGGTCTCCTGGGTGCCCTTTCTGATTGGTTGAAGTGAGATACCAGTAATAATGTGTTGAGAGTCTCAGGCTACAACCAGGTTGAAGAAAATAATATTTATAATTAGCTAACGTTTATTTAGCACTACCTACATGGCAAACACTATCTTAGCATTTTATGTCATTTAATTAGGTTGCAAACAACTTTAAGAGACAAGTAGAGTATCCCCTTTACTCGTGGTTTCTAAGGTTTCAGTTACCCAAGGTAACTGAATAAGACTGACAGAGACCACATACAATAACTTTTTATGATTGTATTTTGTTATACTTGTCCTATTTTATTACTTATTGTTAATTTCTTACTGGGCCTAATTTATACATTAAACTTTATCCTAGATATGTATAGATAGGAAAAAAACATTATATGAGAGGGAACTCCCCCTAAAAACCAGAATGATCTTTTTGGAGGGCGAGCCCCTGGTGGTACACTTGGAATTTGTTCCTCTGGATCAAATGGCAAACCAAAGTTTTTAATCTGGAAGTTTTGAGAAGGTTGCATCATGATTTGAAGAAAAAAACATCCTGAGTTGTGGCAAATGGGTGACTGGTTCTTCCATCAGGCAATGCTCCTGTCCACACCGTGCTGAGTTTTTGACCAAAACTGGCATGATCCCCATGGTCCACCCTCCCTATTCACCTGATCTCACCCTGAGAGACTTTTGTTTCCCTGAATTAAAAAACTACTCAAAGGGAAACATCGTCGATATGGAAGAGGTGAAACAAAAAACCAAAGCACTAAAAGTCATCAAAACTGACTAGTTCAAAAACTGTTTTGAGCAGTGGAAAAAGTATAACAATAGGTGTACTGCATCAAAGAGTCCTTTGAAGGCAACTGAAATTTAAACACACATTTTTTAATAAGCACATCTTGGGTTTCGGGGTTCCCCTCATATACGCAGGATGTGGTGCTATCCATGGTTTCAGGCATCCACTTGGGGCTGTAGAATGTCTCCCCCATGGATAAGGGATTCCGCTGTCCCTGTACTGTCATTATTTCCATTTGACAGATGAGACAGCTGAGCACATCATTTATCCAATCTCTTCCAAGGGCCAGATTGTATGTGTTTGCATAGCTGGTGAGTGGAGGAGCTGGGATTTTATTTTTTATTTTTAGATGAGAAAATATAGTTTATTCAGAAAGTAAATTGGAGAGAGAGAAAGAGGGGATTCACCTCCCCAAGGG
>NW_007130570.1:0-720 GCF_000164805.1 Carlito syrichta | reverse complement strand
CTCCGGCGATCCTTGCACCTCAGCCTTCCAAGTAGCCAGAATTACAGGCGTGCGCTACCACGCCCGGCTGATTTTTTGATTTATTGTAGAGATGAGGTCTCGCTGCCTAGGCGGGTCTCGAACCTGCAGGCTCAGGCAATCTACTCACCTCAGCCTCCCAAAGGCACAGGATTACAGGCTTAGCCACCGAGCCTGCCTCTGATGGCTTTAATAAGGGCACTGATCCCATTCATTAGGGGTCTACCCTTAAGACCTCATCTAATCCTAATTACCTCCTAAAAAATCTCACTTCCCAATACATTCACACTGAGAAAAGGGGTTCAATGTGTGGATTTTTTGGGGGGTTACAGTCCATAACAGTTAGTTAACTCTTACAAGGATCTGTGTGGTTTTCTAAAGGTTGCCTGTTTTCTATTCCAAATTTGGAATTGTAAAACATAGGTGTTGAACCACAGGGGAGTTCTGGTTCTCTTACCTTTTTCTTATATCAGTTTGAAATGTCCGAATATTTTATTCAGTAAGAGTTTTGCCCAGTTACACTTGTGTTGTCTATTACTTACATGCAATATAGTGTTTACTTCTATAAACCATCTCTTTCCTTTGTGGCTAAGTTTACTAAGTGTGAAATCTCCATATAAAAAAATCAATTTGTCTGGGCTCAGTGGCTCAGCCTGTAATCCCAGCACTTGGGGAGGCTGAGGCGAGTGGATTGCCTGAGCC
>NW_007130569.1:0-810 GCF_000164805.1 Carlito syrichta | reverse complement strand
GGACCCCGACCCTCTGTGCCCCCTCCCCGCACCACTCCACCGGCGGCCACCGAACCCGGGGACATCGGAGCGGGCGCCGCGAGGGCGACGTGCTGATTGGCTGGCCTGCCCACGTGACCGGCGCCGGGCCTTCCGCGCGACCGGATTGGCTCTCGCGGGCGCTGACGGCCGCAGTCGGGTCGCAGGGGCCAGGGCGCGAGAGCGCGTGCGCGAGCGGCGGGGCTTCCTCCGGAGCCGTCGGAGCGAGCCGGAGCGCCTCTCCTGAGGTAAGCGGCGCGGCGGGGCGCCCCGGCCGTCGTCCTCGTGCAGGGTCGGGCGAGAGGGTTGGGCCGGGCTGGGGGGCGCCTGCCGGCAGCCCCGCTTCGGGGAGGGTGCGGTCCCGGCTCGCACCCCCCTCGCGGCCTCGGTTTCCCTCTTCCGGCCCTCTGAGGCACCTCCGCATCCTCCCCGCCCTGCAGCCTGGTCTCCGCCGTTGCTTCCCGCCCGGGGTTGCGGGGATGCTGGCCTCGGACCCCTCCCGGGTGGAGGGGCGGGGGGCGTCACGGGCGTTGGGCCTGGGCTGGGGCGGAGGAGGAGGTCGCTTTGATGCGGTGGGACCTGTCCATGGGTAAACGAAGAAAAAAAAATGGAGTGTCAGTCCGGCGGAGGCGGTGGGGCTCGAACGAATCTGGCGGCTGCGCGCGAAGCCGACGTCCTGGCGCGGCTGTGGAGGGCCCGCCTGCCCGGGTGCGGGGTGGCTCGGGGTGGGCTGCGTCGCGGCGGACCGAGGCCCGTGCTGCCTGGAGCGGCTTCTCTGCCGGCTCTCACCGG
>NW_007130568.1:0-860 GCF_000164805.1 Carlito syrichta | reverse complement strand
GGAGGGGCGGGGGGCGTCACGGGCGTTGGGCCGGGGCTGGGGCGGAGGAGGAGGTCGCTCTGATGCGGTGGGACCTGTCCGTGGGTAAACGAAGAAAAAAAAACGGAGTGTCAGTCCGGCGGAGGCGGTGGGGCTCGAACGAATCTGGCGGCTGCGCGCGAAGCCGACGTCCTGGCGCGGCTGTGGAGGGCCCGCCTGCCCGGGTGCGGGGTGGCTCGGGGTGGGCTGCGTCGCGGCGGACCGAGGCCCGTGCTGCCCGGAGCGGCTTCTCTGCCGGCTCTCACCGGAGTTCCGCGGCAGTCGAGGCCTCGAGCCTCCCCAAGGAATCCAGAGATTCGTAAGAGGCCGAAAAACACTGTTCAGCGCTGTCGGGCACTGGGGGAGCAGGTCTGAACGGGAGGCGACAACGAGGAGTTGCAGATGCAGCGGAGCTGATGACCGGCAGCTGGTGAGGAGGGAAACGCCTGCGGTGGAGCCGCAGACCGGCCCCTCCCAGTGAGATTCTTCTTCAAGAAGACAGGATGTCGGAGGAGGAGGCTGGCCGTTTCCGTCAACTGAGGTTGTTCCGGGGCTGCCCGATGGGTCATTCCTCATTTTCAGCACGTTAATGGGATGTGGGGCGAGGGAAGGCAGGGTCCAAATTAAACCTGGTCAGAGCTCCTTAATTCTTGGACAAGTGTGTGCTTAAAGAAGACCGTTTGGCTGCCAAAAGAGGTGGGGCAAAGGGAAGACCTTTGAATCATACACTGAAAAGGGGAGGGTGTGTCAGGAGCTTAAGAGCAGGTTAAACTGTGCAAACGATCCCCTGCGTCTCTGTTTCCCCAGACCTGCGGTAGCAAGCGCTGCCCTGCATCTTACAG
>NW_007130567.1:0-817 GCF_000164805.1 Carlito syrichta | reverse complement strand
ATAGTACTGTGTTTTAATTTCAAATTTATTGTTCATTGCTGGTATATAGAAAAGCAATGGACTTTCTGTATTAATCCTATATCCTGCAACCCTTGCTGTAATTGCTTTCTAGTTACAGGAGGTTTTTGGTTGATTATTTTAAATGTTCTACATAGATGATTATGTCATATGTGAACAAAGAGAGTTTTATTTCTTCCTGCTCAACCTATATACCTTTTATTTTCTTGTCTTATTGTACTTCTAGTACAATGTTGAAAAGGAATGGTGATGGGGACTTGCTTGCTTTTGGTCCTGATCTTAGTAGGAAAGCTTCTAATTTCTCACCATTAAGTGTGATGTTAACTATGGTTTTTGTTTTTTTTTTTTTTTTTGAGTTGGAGTCTCACTCTGTCACCGCTCCCGGCCACCACAACCTCGCCTGCTGGGCTCCGGTGATCCTTCCGCCTCAGCCTTCCAAGTAGCTGGAATTACAGGCATGCGCTACCACGCCCGGCTGTTTTTTGATTTATTGTAGATTGAGGTCTCGCTGCCCAGGCGGGTCTCGAACCCGCGGGCTCAGGCAATCCACTCACCTCAGCCTCCCAAAGGCGCGGGATTACAGGCTGAGCCACCGAGCCCGGCTACTATGGTTTTTTTGTATGTCCTCTCCTCTTCAGTTTGCTTTTCTTAGCCACTTTTATTTGCCCTAAATGTTGTTGTGGTCCCAGTTTTCTCAAGATGTGCATTTTGATTCATTGTGTAGAACTTTCCTGTCTACTCTAGGATGTTTTACTTCCCTGGTCACCAAATGTTCATGTTACTCTAACCACATCACTGT
>NW_007130566.1:0-4747 GCF_000164805.1 Carlito syrichta | reverse complement strand
TTACATTCCCCTCCCTTCCTCCTGTGGTAAATTTTTACTATAAATTTTAACATCAATTTATATGTAAGCAAAAATGAAACTATAATGTGCATGTTTTTTTCCTGTGATCTTTGCTTCTTGTTCTCAACATTGTTTGAGATTCATCCATGTTGAAGTTCGTACTTATGGTTCAATCATTTTCACTTATGTTAATGTGTACTACTTATCCATTCCCTTATGAACAAGGGATGGTGCTTTCAATGCTCTTATTTAATTCTCCTAGTATGCGTCTCTTGTTATGCCTTACATAGGTACATACGTGTGAGACTTTATCTAGGTTTTATAATGACCAAATTGTGTCATAGTGACTGTATATATTCAATTTTACTAGATAATACAAAATTGTTGTTGGGTGCGTTGGCTCAAGCCTATAATCTCAGCACTTTGGGAGCCAAGGTGAGAAGATTGCCTGAGTCCAGGCGTTTGAGACCAACCTGGGCAACTTGGTGATACCTCATCTCTACAATAAATCAAAAATTAGCCAGGTGTGGAGATGTGTGCCTGTAGTTCCAGCTACTTGGAAGGCGGAGGTGGAAGGATCACCTGAGCCCAGCAGGTCGAGGCTGCTACCGTGAGCCTGCCACTGCACTCCAGCCTCGGCGGCAGAGTGAGACTCCAGTTCAAAAAAAAAAATTGTTTTCCAAAGTCATTACACTACTTTTTAATGAGAGATCTTGTGCTCTATAGCCTGATAATACTTGTCTGACTTTTAAATATTTGTCCATCTGGTGGCCGATTGATGCATTCTTTATAAAAGTTTTGCCAGGCCTGGAGCATGACACCAGAGATGAGCTTCCTGTTCATCTCATCCACCAGACCTTTCTTGACAGCTTCTCTTTTGTCCTTGAAGTTTACTTTCATGCTGTCCATCCAAAGCATCACTGCATCTCATCTGCTTTAGCTCTCAGAATTATTAATGTTCATATGCTACCATCTGCTTATTTTCACGTGTCTTTAGTTTTGATTTTCTCTAATAACTAGCTCAACACATAAATAATTACATGACACTGCACCTGGTCTGTGCTCTTAGAGCCTTTGTGAGGATGGTGAGGGCCAATAGGGTTGTAAACAAATACTGTACATGAGAAATTAAAGTGCTAAGAAGGAAATTACGGGTGCTGAGATGGCGAGTAATATGGAAATGAACTTTAGCTGGCGTCTCAGTCAGTTTTCTGCTGCTGTAACACAATGGACTGGGTGATTTATAAGGCACAGAAGTTTATTTGGCTTGCTGTTCTAGAGACTGAAAAGTCCTAGAGCATGGGGCCCGCATCTGGTGAGGATCGTCCAGTGGTGGAAGGCAGAAATAAGAGCGTGAGACGGAGGAAATTCAGCCAAACTCATCCCTTTATCAGGAGCTGGTTTCCACAATGACTGACTCACTCCTGAGATAACAGCATCAATTCATGTGGCAGAGCTGTGGCCCTCCTCTTCCTTTGACTTGTGAGCAATGGGCTGACGAAGTTGAAGAAATTTTAAAAGGTGAAGGTGGAGTTTCCTCTGGAATAGGTTTGGGACTCTGATACAACTTATGTGCAAGTGTTATGAATACAGATATAAAGGGAACCCATAATAAACTCTGAAGAATGTTTATTAAGAAGAGAACATGATTCAAACCCATTGTAACATTTCACTCCACGGGTTCATTCTCTGTAACAAAGCAATGTCCATGTCCTAGCAGGCGACCCACAGAAATGGCATTTTGTTCCTCCGGGTTCGGTAAACTCTTTGTAGTGAATGCTTTTTGTGATGCCTGAGTTTTTTTTCTAACAGCCATTTGTCCTTAGAAATGAATTGTGTTTTGAACTGGAGATGAATGCAAAAAAGCCAGGCTATTACAGCAACTCTGAATGACCAGTGTTGCCTTTCTAATAAAATTCAACATTTACTGTCCTCAGGGAACTCACACTGAGGAGATGGAAACACTGGACAGCTAACTAATGCGGTCTTATCTCACTGAAGGCAGAAGCTTAGGGATTCTTTTTTTTTTTTTCCTTTTGCAGTACATAATTTATTTACCCACTGAATTCTGAAACAGGCTTTTCTTTTTGTGCTTTTCTACAGTATTTTATTTTACAAAGGGTATACACCTTTGGAATAGGGACAGTCGGACACTGCACTCACAAGAGATTCATTCATGAAAAGTTTAAGTGTAAGAAATGAAATATTAGTAGTCTAATCCTTTGGTTCATCTTTTTTTAAAAAAAATCAACTGATGTAATTTATAAATTGTTGGTAATTCATCTTTTTGGTTAAAAACAAATCCACCATGTAGATCACTGATTAAAATGCAACATTGCTTTCAAAGTACCACATTCCTGGTCTCATCTCACCGCCCAAGGATACCACTGTTTACAACTGGTTGGACGTGATGACACAGGATACAGTAAGGCACAAGTGGATGGTACAAATTGAAACAAATACTTAAGGACTTGCTTGTTTTTCTGCACAAATACTAAAATACATACCGTTTTTCAAGATAAAATAACACAAAAGAAATACATTTTTAATGAAATACCTATACAAAGTTTTAAAATTTACACCATCTGAGCTGCCAAAATAGATTTTTTAAAGTATTCATTTTTCCCCATACATAAAATTCTCTCTCATCAGTAGGTCCCAGAGAACTTGGGTTCAAATGTCCCAGCACTTTGTGGAAGGGAGGAGGACAAACATTCCCCTTCCTGCTCTCCCTTACCCCAACATAAGACAAAAACAAAGGTCCGATGTTTACAGTAGTGTATTCTACATGTTACAAACAACTGCAATTAAAAAAAGAAATCATGCCGGGAGACCATGGGTGTGAGTGAGAGTAAGGCACTTCCTGGGAGAGAGCAGCGTCCCACACTCCACAGGAGATGATGCACAGGTGCTGGTCACACAAGGGTCACAGGGCTCCTCAGAAGCAGACAGGAACGTCTCGACAGCAGAGGAAGACACGGGAGGTAAAACTCGAGGCGCACTTCTACACAGATGTGGTCACTCGGTCAAGAGTGTGATTAAGCTCGTTTTTGTTGGAATCCAGTCCTTTAGCAGCATTCATGTCATTCTGTAAATTTTCCACTGTCTTTTTCATGCTCCTTAACTCCCCTGGGTGTGGGGTGGCTTGTCTTAGAAGTGTCCTCATTTCATTGTCGTCTTCATCTTTTTCATCTTCCAAAAATCGAATGGCACTGACTCTGTGGACTGCACGCTCATTCCAGGCTTCATCGGCGACATCACTGACCAAGCTCTCCGGCGTGCTACAGCGAGACAGATTCTCTTGGTATGTGGGTTTAGAAGGCAGCTGAGGAAGTAAGACACAGGTTAAAATCTTCTCTCCTGTGCTGTGGTCTGTGTCTGTCTGGAATGTCAGCAGAGGCTGCGACTGGTTATCAGACATCCACAGTGCCTTTAACTTCAAGGCAGTCAGGGACAAAGGCAGATGCAGCAACCGGTTCCCTGCCACATCTAGGACGTGAAGCTCTGTCGCCTGTGACACTTCTGCAGGTATCCGAGTTAGTCTGTTGTAACGCACGCAAAACACAGTCAGGCTGCAGCATCCGCCAATCTCTTTTGGTAAAGATGCTAATTGATTTCTGTCTGCATTCAAGTTGCTCAGCTTCTTTAGTTTTCCAATACTCTTGGGTAAAGTCAAGAGCCAGTTTTTCTGTGAGAACTAGCTCAGTGAGACTTCACAATCCCCAACTGCTCAGGCAACTGTGTGAGTCTGTTCTGATCAAGCTTCAAGATTGACAGTTTCTTTAGTTTTCCAATGCCATCTGGAATCATTTCTAATAAGTCTGGGAAATGACTAAATCTATTAATGAAGTCAGGCCACTGATTTCTTCAGGAAGTCTTTCCAACCTGTTTTCAGAGACATCTATGCACAGCAGGTTCTTCAGATTTCCTATTTCCTGAGGTAATTCGGACAGTTGGTTTCCATGCAACCAGAGATTCTTCAGAGGTAAGAGCGCTCCAATTGATTTTGGCAAATTATATATTTTATCGTTTCCTAAATCAAGTTCTAGTCTCCGTAGGTGAGTAAGAGAGTCAGGAAGATATGTAAGAAGATTCTCTCTCAATTCCAGTGAGACCAGGTTATAAAGACTGCCAATATTCTCAGGCAGAGACTGCAGTGAGGTGTCATTTACAGAAAGACACGTTAAATTCTGTAATTCAGGAAAGCTTTCTGGCAACCTCGTCAGCGGGTTTCCGCTGAAGTCAGCTACCTGCAGTGCTTTACAGAACGAGATGCTTTCTGGAATTTCAGAAATATAATTTCGAGACACATCTAGTTCCACCAGCTGCATGAAGTTTGCTATTTCTGGATGGAGCCGCCAAATTTTATTATCACTAAGTCCAAGCTTTCGTAATTTGACTAGCTGGAAGAATTGCTCGGGCAGCTGGCGGAGCTGGTTGGCGTCCAGCAGCAGCTCCTCCAGGCTGCGGGAGTCGCGGTAGATCTTCTTGGGCACGCAGACCAGCGAGCAGTGGCTCTTGTCGACGGTCTCCACGTGACGGTTGCCCCGCCACGGGGGGAGGCAGTGGAACATCGCCGCCCGCGCCGCCGCCGAGCCGGTCCGAGCTCCGGAGACCCGGGCTGCGAGCTCTGCTCCGCTCGGCGGCCCCGCTCCGCCCGCACCCCGCCGCGCCTGTCGTTGGCTCCCGGCCTCGCCGGCTCCTCGCGCCGGGCTTCGCGGGCGGAAACGCTCGGAGAAACCCTGGG
>NW_007130565.1:0-757 GCF_000164805.1 Carlito syrichta | reverse complement strand
GTTTCCTCTTCCCCTCAGCCCCTGGTAACCTCCACTCTTCTCTCTGCTTCTATGAGTTCTCCTCATTTAGACTTCACATGTAAGTGAGTTCATGTAGTATTTGTCTTTCTGTGCCTGCGTTTTTTCCCTTTACATAATGTCCTCCGGGTTCATCCATGTTATTGCAAATGACAGGGTTTCCTTCTTGTTTAAAGTCGAGTACGATTCTCTTGTGTATGTATGTCACCTTTTCTTTATTCGTTTATCTGTTGCTGGACACTTAGGTTGATTCTGTTTCTTGGCTACTGTGAATGATGCTGCAATGAACAAAGGGTGCAGATATCTCTTCTGCACATGGATTTCATTTCCTTTAGGTATATGCCCAGTAGTTCCACTTTTAATTTTTTGAAAAAACTCCATACTTGTTTTCATATTCACTGTACTGATTTACATCCCCACCAACAAGGGTTCTCTTTTCTTCATATCATCGTCAACACTTACATTTTAGATAACATCCATTCTAACAGGTATGAGGTGATATCTCACTGTGGTTTTGATCTGCATTTCCTTGATGATTAGTAATGTAGACCATTTTTTCATATTTGAAAAAATATGGTCATTTGTATGTCTTTGAGCAATGTCTATTCAGATCCTTTGCCTTTTTATAGTTAGGTTATTTGCTGAGGTTTATAGAGGTTAATTAACTTGTCCCAAGTTATATAATTTAGGAAATAGTTAAGTTCCTTGTACTGTCTTCCAAGTTGGGGCTGGTATGTTT
>NW_007130564.1:0-851 GCF_000164805.1 Carlito syrichta | reverse complement strand
TGGTCAATAAGTCAATGACAGTGACTGGTGGTGGTTGGAAATATGGAAGAAGTGAAAGAGAAGGTGAGGGTGAGCTGAGGATCACGTCTTCAGAAGAATGGACAGAGAGGTCAAAGATAATAAAATATAAGAAACCTGCAAGAGAAACAGCCCAGAGCAGCAGCTGTCTACCTTGCTACCCTGGAAACTCCATTGTTTTGCCATCCCACAACTCACAGAATTTTTTTTTCTTTTTTTTTGACACAGTGTTTCACTCTGTCGCCCAGGTTGGAGTGCAGCCTCAAACTCCTGGACTCAACAGGCATGTGCCACCATACCCAGCTATTTATTATTTATTTATTTATTTTTGTAGCAATGAGGTCTCATTATGTTGCCCAGGCTGATCTTGTGCTCCTGGGCTCAAGCCATCCTCCCACCTCAGCCTCCCAAAGTGCTGGGGTTACGTGTAGCCACCACACTGGGCCAATATGCAGATTTTATTTTATTTATTTACTTATTTATTTTGAGAAAGACAGAAAAGCTCCCACAGTGGGAGGGAACCTGAAGGGTTTGCCCGCAGATTTTAATGATACCTGATCTGCTTTATCCTGCAGTCAGGTCCTTTGCAAACAGCTAATTTTTGAATTGCACCCTCATTTTGAGGGGGATCGTCAACAGCAGATGGGAGAAGCAAGGGGGATATGCGGTGACTTTCTGAGGGGTTGAGAAGAGGCTGTAAGGCCCTTGGTGAGTTGTTCCTCTATCAGAGTCCTTTAAAGCCTGCTGCTCTGGTCTTGACCAGCATCTCTGAATTCGCTCACTCTGTACCTTCTCTCCCTGGGGTTCCCAATCCTTCATTTTAGAAAACTCAG
>NW_007130563.1:0-760 GCF_000164805.1 Carlito syrichta | reverse complement strand
AAGTGGACCACTACATGAAAGGAATTACAGGAGTGGGGGAAACCTAGGGTGGTGGTGTGGTGTGGTATGCTGTGTATGTGTTTGTAGCACACAACATCAATAAGAGCACTGATCTCAAACCAGGTGTAGTGGAGAGGAAAAGTGAGGCCCAAATTATGCCTGTAGAATGACTATTTGTATACCTAACCCTGAATTGCGCCACATATCTTCAAAATAAAAATAAAAAAAAGAAGAAAGAAAATAATATTTTCTATTTCCTGCTGCAGAAAGTTCATGTCCTCTTCCTTTAACCTTTATTTCTTTTCTTTCTTTCTTTGTCATGGAAGAATTAGATGTGAGGAGGTCTCTGCCCACCCTCCTTCCCCCACCACACATTTTAATTAAGGTATCTTTTGAGAAGGAACACTTTAATCCAAAGTGATCACTTTGATACTCAAAGAGACACATTTGGAGGCTACTTGGCGTAGGGGAATTAAAGACAGAGAAGCTGAATAAATAGCAAGCAAAATGTTAGTGTTTTGGCTTTGTGGTGTCTGCATCCGAGCGCACTCCATGTAGATTTTGTGGCCGCTCCAGCTGGAAGCCTCGGGTGGCTCCTTTTGTAACCGCGGGGAGCTTGACGGCTGATTGCCGCGCGGCCCGTAGGGGTCAGTCTGATCCAGGGATTGTCCCGAATCCGAGCGCTCTGGACCCGCGAGGAGCGGCTCACTGACAAGGCGGCTTCCAGGCGCCAGGCTCGGCCAGTGGGAATCCCGAGCTG
>NW_007130562.1:0-834 GCF_000164805.1 Carlito syrichta | reverse complement strand
ACAGCATTCATGTATTGCTACATTAAAAATGAAGTGAGGCTTTAAAATAAATTATTTAATTTCATCAATAAACTATTTTTATTGAACACGCTCTAAAATGTTACAGGGATTTCTAATATTCTATTTGATATTAATATTTTCCTAGGTTAAAACACATTGCAGTGGTTTCAGGGAAATATTTTAAGACATATTTCTCCATTGTTGTGTATATTTATTGCATTGTATATATGGTATACATAAAAGTACTCTGTTGTTTACGTTCTCCGTATTTGCCACTTGCTAAATAAAATTGCTTTAAGAGTGCATTTTGCTGTATTTAGCCTTTTAGATCACATTCCCAGAACCAGTGTTGTTCTGTTGAGACATCTGTTTGCCCTGTTGTTCAGCATCGAAAAGAATTCTTCATCAAACCACATGACGGCATACAATCTGGCAGTCTGTTTTGCCCCAACCATCCTTGGGCCACCTACTTCCTGCAGCCCTGAAGTAGGCAATGAACTCTCAAAACAGGTAATGAAATCTCTCATTTTTATGTCCCAAGAAGCAGAATCCCCACTTTCAACATGAAATTCAGGATGTTAACTCTGAGGATTCATTTTTTTTTTTTTAAGATGCACACATCGATTACCCTTCCCTGTAGTGGCAGAGTCATTTTTCCTATTCTGGGAGGGGTGGTTGGTAATGGGAAAAGGAAGGTTGTTAAGCAGGAAATGGGGAGCAGTGAGTCACTTCTTTTCCATTTAGGCATAAGCACACTTGATTGTCTAAACCATAGTGAGATAAGAAAGTAGTGTGATATGATAGAAATGAACCTGGGCTTGGAGCTTGAGAAAC
>NW_007130561.1:7345-8324 GCF_000164805.1 Carlito syrichta | reverse complement strand
ATTCTTGTTGAAAAGAGAAAATCAAATATACTTGTATTAGAGTATTGTTAACAAAGAGGCTGGTCAGGTGAAGTGGCTCATGTTTGTCATTTCAGCACTTTGGAAGGCTGAGGAAGGAGGATTTCTTGAGCCCAGGAGGTTGAGAACTGCACATAGTGAGCTCTTATCTCTACAAAAAAAATTGACAAAATTAGGCAGGCATGGTGATGTGCTCCTGTAGTCTCAGCTACTTGGAAGGCTGAGGTGAAAGGATAATCTGAATATAGGCAGTTAAGGCAGCAGTGAGCTGCGATCATACCATTGCACTCCAGCCTGAGTGACATGGTGAGAAACTGACTGAAAAAGAAAGAAAAAGAAAACAAAAAAACATTGAGACTAATTTTAATTAAAACTTGCAAACAATTCTAATTTTAATCAGTATGACCATAAAGAAATAATATATTTATAAACTTTTTATAATCTTCTACAATTTTTTACAAAAGGGCAAATCAGTGCTAAAACAAAAAACAAACAAAAGAACCCACTATTATTCCAACATAAGGGCCTATATGCTGGCTCAGTAGAAGAGTGTTTTGATATTAATGTTTAATTTATAGAAAAACTAAATATTTTTATATCTCAGTCAACTTGATCTCATATAAAATTATTTTTCTAATACAAATATTTTAAATCTTTTTTCTTATTTAAATCTTCCATTTTATGTTAAAAGTTTTATCTCACAAAAAATTATTTTATTTTCCAATTTCTGTATCTGTTTAGTTTTAGCAATGATTTATATTCCTTTAATTTTAAAAGAATGTAAAAAAAATCTAAATTAGGCACAATTATGTTTCTCTTAACAAAATCATATTCTCATGTCTTCTTATAATGTTTCACCAAAAACACATCTTATTTTCCTTATTCATTTTGCATGTGAAGTTGCTTATTTATATTTAGTAATTTTAATTATGTATATCAATCACAATGTTAACTTTCAGTG
>NW_007130561.1:0-6201 GCF_000164805.1 Carlito syrichta | reverse complement strand
CAATCCTCCTACCTCCTCCTCCCAAAGTGCTGGGATTATAGGAGTGAACCACTGTGCCCAGCTGAACCTTTTTTTCTTTTAAATTACAGAACAGATCAGCAACTGTTTTCACATTTGTACACAGAAAATGTTTCACCTATCTTTTTTTTTTTTTTTTTTTTGAGTTGGGGTCTCACTCTGTTGCCCATACTGGAGTGCAGTGGCCGCTCCCGGCCACCTCAGCCTTGCCTGCTGGGCGCCGGCGATCCTTCCACCTCCGCCTTCCAAGTAGCTGGAACTACAGGTGCGCGCTACCACGCCCGGCTAATTTTTGATTTATTGTGGAGATGAGGTCTCACCAAGTTGCCCAGGCGGGTCTCAAACCCACGGGTTCAGGCAATCCACTCACCTCAGCTTCCAAAGGCACGGGATTACAGGCTGAGCCACCGAGCCTGGCTTCACTTATCTTTAAGTGGGGAAACATTGAAATATTTACAATAAAAAAGAAATGCAAGAAAGAATACATTTAAACATTTTAATAATATTTTTACGATAGTGTTTGTTAAATTCTTTTCAAGTGTGACTAGATGATTTCTTCAACAGCCAGCACATCCCTGAAGTAGATTCTGACTTTGGCCATTTTCTTAATATATCATGATAGTTGAATAGTCAGAATTTACTTCAGTGGTCATATTCTGGCAAGTTTTATTCCAGTCACTCATATATTTAAACTAAACCATATAATCTGTATATCCACAAAACAATCCTACATAAACTACAGGACAGTGCCACAGAAGGAATGAGTTTCCTGCCAGTCCTGGCATGCTCAGTGAAGAAAAATACAGAGCATTTTGACACATGAATATCTTTCACAGTGACTGAGTGAAGAAAACAGTGTTGATCCATATCTAAATATCTCTAAATCTATCAAGAACTTTCTTTTTTTCCTGTACTTTTTAGAAAACAATAATCTTGGTGAGTTTTCAACTTTAATCTATGCTCTTGGGATTCTACTTTCAAAGGATCAGTGATTCTATGAATCTGATTAATGGACATTCTTATTATCTCTCAAAATTATATTTTCTAGTTTTTATTTATAGAATCTGATTTTGAGTTACATTCTTCTTGCATAAAATGTATGCAACCAAGAAAATTCACTGTTTTTTTGCACAGAGTTTTTACACATGATAAGAACAGCACTGGTTTCATTCACCAAATTGATCTTGTCTCTTCACTAGTCCCAGTCTCTTTGTTCTTAGGTAGTCATAGGAAGGAGTCCTGGCCAAATTCATGTGAGTAAAAGATACATTTTCTAGTCTAAGTCTGGCCTGTGAAAATGTCTTATCTGAAGCTCCATGTATTCACAACTGAGTGGAAGGATCCCAGGCAAAGTAGCCAGAATTTAAGATGCATGTTGGCAATGGCAAAGTCACCAGTTGAAGATACCTGAGTCCTTGAAACTCTTTTTTTGAGAAAAAGCTATAAGCAAAGTCACTCAAGATTTGAAAGCCTGTGTTGTGGTGGTATAGGCAGCAATGATATATTTTGTATAATGCTCAAACAACTGATGTTCTTGGGTTTATTTGTTGCAGCAGCTAACTTTACATTAGCTTAAAGAAGTTTGTAAAAAGAACATATTGAAAAAGTTTGCATTCAAAATTTTCTTTCAGATTCTGTAAACAAAATAGTTTTTGAATATTTCAAAAGAGAGGGATATTTATCATTTATTTGAGAATGATACATCTCATAATCACTCTAATTTTTTTTTGGAAATTCAAGAGGTGCGAATATTGAAATATATTCCCAGGATTTAGTATCATATATTTTACTAGTACAACAATGTGAATGCTTATGACTTCATTGGAAAGTGTCTTTCCTGTTTATTTTCTCATTTTTCTTTGGCACATGTTTAAAAGAGAGAAAGTGCATGTCTATTTCCTTTCAAGCTGCTATGCACAGTGGCTGTATTACACTGCCACAAATAACTACTGACTCCTTGGACTCACCTCTAGATAGCAATTTCTTAATAGGAACAAATCAGAAGATCCTTCACATTTCTCGTCAGCTCTAGTTGTTCGGAATATTAATCAAACCTAGATAGAGATTTATCTGATCTAAGTGTATCCCTAGTATCTTTGATGAGTATCTTTGCCTTACAAAATGAAGGTTTGCAGGGGAATCTAATGGAAAGAAGTGGCTTGTTATCTTCTGGTTTTCTTCTTTTTCTAAGGAAAATTTGAGCAGATGTTGATATTCAGGCATGATTGAAAAGGGATTGGTTTGAATTATCCATGTCTCCAAGTCACGTAGCATACATATGACCAGAAACAGGGGAATTCCAGCAGTACAGGAGGACATTCAGTATGGGGCACCAGAAACCTTTAAACAGTGAGATCTGCTTATCCTGCACTATGCCTTGGGGACAGCAGGACAGCATGAGAACTTGCCTATTCTGCCCCTTGAGCTGTGCTTGTGTGTTTTTTCCCACAGACCTTGGCTCCTTCTCCACAATGGTGGCTCTATAATCCCAGGACATTGGGAGGCTTAGGCAGGAGAATTGATTGAGCCCTGGAATTTGAGACCAACCTGGGCAACATAGTGAGATCTCCTCTCTACAAAAAGTAAAAAAAAAAAAATTAGCCAGGTGTGGTGGCACACATCTGTAGTTCCAACTCTTTAAGAGGCTGAAGTGAGAAGATTGCCTAAGCCCAGAAAGTTGAGGCTGCAGTGAGCCAGGATTGCATCACTGCTCTTCAGCCAGGGTACCAGAGTGAGACTCTATCTCAAAATAAAATAGAAAGTGAAATACAGAGAGGGTAAATAACTTGCCCAGGACATTTTCTACATGAGTACAGAGTGGTGGAGTCACTATGATTCCTCAGTCTTGTGAGGTTTACAGGGTGACAAGACCACCCAGATTACTTACAGCTATATGTCCTCTCATTGACTCCTACAGGTCAGTCATTGAGCCAAGGACATGGTGCCCAGTCAAGAGGAGGAGTTCCTGAGAACTCAGACATCCTAGAATATATCAAGAAAAATAGTTTCATTGTACACAGTAGATAAAGAGCCAGAAAATTAGTTTAAAAGCAACTTAGAGATTGGTTATTTCTGATATTCTTTGATCACATGAACTTCATCTGCACTTGGCTTTCTGGCAGACAAGTAACAAATTGATGACTCAGTTTTTATTTTCTTTTCAAAAAAATTTTGGAGTTGGGGTCTTGCTCTATCACCCAGACAAGTGCAGTGGCATGCTTATAGCTCAACTCAGACTTGTTCTTCTGGGCTCAGGCAATCCTCACACCTCAGCATCCCAAATAGCTGTTATTACATACATACTCCACCATGCTTAGATTTTAAATTTTTTTTTTATTTTCTGCAGTGATTAGGTCTTGCTTTGTTGCCCAGGCTTATCTTGAATGCCTGGGCTCAAGTAATCCTTGCTCCTCAGCCTCCCAAAGTGTTAGAATTATAGGTGTGAGCCACCACACACAGTCAATTGCTCACTTTTTAGCTTGCTGTTTCTCGTAGTTTGAGAAAGTGGACATCCTGAAATATGTGTGTTTATAGCTGAAGAACTAAAATGTCAGACCAATTTCAGTGAACAACCTTTTGAAATGATTAAATTAACAAGTAAAATTACTCTGTCATCACTTTCAAGTTATTTTCTCCTATATGATTTCTGAATGTGTCTCACTGAAAACTGTTAGATATTTATAATGTCTTTTATTTTCTTTGAAAAACAAGATATGAATTTTAAGCTATGAATTTAGTGGCTCCTTAAAAAATAAATGCTAATTTTTTAATGCTGCTTTTCACAACCTCAGATGAGAATGACTGTACTTTAGTTGAAGGAGATTTTTCTGTCGGACAATGTCCTGCAGTGCTCTCTTCTGAGACTTAGGACAGGTCTCCTTCATCACCTGAGTTCTAGTCTTAACCTTCAGGACAATGAGCCAGCAGATGGGGGACCAGCACTCCCTGCAGTCTGAATCTATAAGTCCAGGTCATGTGTTCCAGATAACTGTTATTTCAAATAAGACTGGGACTAGGGTGAAGAGAGTGAGGAATAAAAAAACTCAGTAATCAAGATAAATAATATTTTAGTGCAATGTATGCCAAAAAATTTATGATGAATAAATATCAACTTTTAAATAGGACAGGACAATATTGTTGACTTTTTATTTTGCTTGATGATCCCTTTTTTCTCTTGAGTTGTAAGTCAAATGCAGGATGGGGAATGGAGACATAGAGCACAAGTACTATTTGCTGAGATATGTGTCAAGCAGCATGAGCAGGTCAGCTAAGACTCATAATGACTGTGAATTGAGTATTCTGCCATCGTTTCCAAATGACAAAATGCCCATGTAAGAGATGAAGTCACTTATCCAGAGTCATAAAACTGGTAAAGGGTGAACTTGAGTTCCAACACACTCCCATTTTGGTTCTGTATTTATCTGCTTTCTGTTACTTATGACAGAATGCCTAAAAGGACATAATTTATAAGAAACAAAATTTATTTCTTATAGTTTTGGAAGTTGAAAAGTCCAAGGATGAGGAGTTGTACTTGCTATGGCCTTCTTGATGATGGGTACTCTCTGCAGAGTTCCAAGGCAGTCCAGGGTATCAAATGATAAAGGAGCTGAGTGTGGTAACATGCTATCTCAGGTCACTTTTCCTCTTCTTCAAAAACCACCAGTCCCCCTACCCATAACCCATTAACCTACTAATCCATGAATAGACTGATTCATTCATGACAGCAGAGTCCTCATAATCTAATAATCTATTAAAGGACCCATCTCTCAATACCACATTGTTGATTAAGTGTCAACATAAATTTTAGAGAGAACATTCAAATCATAGCAGACTCCAAAGTGTGTATTTTTATTCACATGACCCACTGCCTCTGGGACACAGGCATTTTTACCATGAAGCATGCCTCTCAGAAGCAGAGGGCTTTGGTGTCTGCTTCATTTTCATGTCTTCTGGCAGCACACTGAGTTTAATGGGGAGGAAAGAAAGAGGAAATTCCCAATGTGACAAACATTTCTTTCTGCCTACTTCTGATCCTTCTGTGTTCTAGAACCACACTGGACATTGACATTAGAAATGAATGATAAATTTCTATTTTGAGGAATCATTCCTCTTACAGCTTTCCTGCCTACACCATAAAGGATAGGAAATATGTGATTTATGCATTTTTGTTAAAAGAATGATTGGGTGATCAATATAAGATATTTAACCAAAGCATTTCAAATTAGCATAATATTATATGTGAAAACTTAATTATAAATTGACATCCAATAAAATAAAAGTACATTGTGAAAGATCTAAATAATGAAGATTTTGATTGTCGATTTCTTCCTATTGAGGTAAAACACAGTAATGTGCACAAATTTTAAACGTACATCTCTGATTTTTTCTCTACCCATATGCTTGTGTCCTTGGGGTTGGGTGGTAAATGGAGATGCTAAAAAGTATTCAGGTGACAACCAATCTTTGCAATGCCCCACCTGACAACACAGCCTCTGGGAGATATGGAGGCCCATGGCAGATTTAGTGAGTTTTGTGAGACCTGGGGGTCATGGAGTTCATAGTGTTCTGGAAGACCTGATTATTCTAGGGGTCTAAGCACTCCACAGGGTCAGAGGCACCCTGGAGCCTTGCTCAGTACCCTTGGGCATGGGAAGGAGCAGGCTCTGCAGACCACAGGGCATGATGGAAAAGGGGTGCTACAACCTGCCCTGCAGCAGAAGCCAGAAGACACTGTGACACAGGACTGATTCCACTTTGTACATGCAGAGTCAGCCATACTCCGGTTGAGAATCAAGGCATTAAGCCTCAAGATGAGTTAAAGGAGACCAAATGTGCTTATTCTGGGCTTTTATGTATTTATTTTTCTTGTTTATTTCTCTTAGAATCATAAGTAGATAATTCTTATTGCTGAAACCAGGGTTTTCCCCCTATTCTCACTCATAGGTGTGCTAGGTGGACAAAGCATGGCATTTGGAGAGTCCAACTGGTTTAAGATCTCATTACCATCACATACTGTGTGGTAGAATCTGAAATCTCTGTTTTCTATAATGTGTTACATGACATTTGACATACATAACATCTGTCTCACCATATAACTCATAGTATGTTCTTGAAAGTTTTCATTCCACCACCCCCTTAAGTGCTTTCTTTCTTTTCCAGACTCTTTACAGATGAAGCAATTTG
>NW_007130560.1:0-1039 GCF_000164805.1 Carlito syrichta | reverse complement strand
TGAAAGGGAGAAAATATCTCTTGTTTTTCAGCTGAAGTGCAACTAGGTATACTATTCCATCACCTTTAGATCTTTACTTTCATGATCAAAACTGTTTCTGGATTGAATTTGATTAAGGTAGCTGTAAGATCTTTTGAAACACTATGAATTTAAACAGTTATGAAAAGGACAATAGAATTCCTTCCCCTGATGAATCTAAATGATTAATATAAAGTTAAAACATATTTTCTATTTCTTCATTTTTTTCTCAGTTGGAAATGTGAACTAAATATATTTTGAGGTTCAAATGTATTTACCTTGTGGAGAGGTTACTGATATTTTCCTCCATAAATTATGTATCAGTGCTTTATTCCTGACTCAAATTAAAAGCCATAAAATTAACAAAAATAAAAAAGATAATCAATCACTACTAAAAATGACAAATATTTAATGATTCAATAGGTACCATTATCAGAATAAGATATTATTTATTGAAGAACTCTTTAATTAAATCTAGAGTGTATCTTCTTAGGTTGAAATAGTCTCAGAGGTATATATTATATATATGTATTTGGTAGGTAAAGGAACAGGTTGCTGGAATGTAGAGAAAGACCAATATAGAATGTAGAATGTGAATTGTTTAGTCTCTTCATCTCTCTGTACATGTCTCTTTTAGTTATGGTGCTGAGTGTAGCAAAAAAATCTCTCCTGAAGTGTACACAAAGATAATTTTTAATGCAGATTATCTATTTTAAAAATATTTTTAGAATTGAGAGGTACACAAAACAAAAAATAATGATAATAAATTCAAAATGGAAAGAAAAATATTTCATTTTCTGTCTACAGTTTATCTAAAAAATAAAGATGCAAAAATTTGCTACCATATATTGTCGATATATCTTCTTGCTTCCAGTGTCTACTCCTTCTGAAATAGCCACCAAGTATTGTTGAATAATATTTGAGCAATAATAAAATAGGAATAGTAAATTTTAAAACCATCATAGTGCTTATAATTCAGGAAATTCCAACTCAGATCCAAACTTGGTGTTGATGGTCTCCC
>NW_007130559.1:0-1440 GCF_000164805.1 Carlito syrichta | reverse complement strand
AAATTCTATGACCCTGAATAAGATTTGTCATAAAAACTTTTCTCAAAGAAAAACAAAAACAAAACAACAACAACAAAAAAAAACAAACCAAAATTGAGATATGCAGTTGGAGAAGATAGGAAGAGCCGTTTCCTTATTTATTTTTAGGATTAAAGAGAGTGATCTTGTTGATGCAGTTTATGGTGACTGATGCGCTTAAATGTGCAGTTTAGAGAGAATTAATTTGTTTTATAAAATATTAACAAGATTTATTTAATCAAATTTAAACCAAATTGATATTGAATTCATAGCTCTTTAAACATACTTCAAGTTGACTTGCACTACTGGTCAGTCTTTCCAAAGGATACTACTGTACAAGAAGGATGGAAATCTGAACAAGACGGACCAGACAGGAAACTCTGCTGCCACTCATTAACTATGAGATCTTGACTAGATTATTTAATCTCCTTGGGCCAGTTTACTTATTCATAAAATGGGAATACTTTTTTCTAATAAGGGTGTTGTAAATTTAAATAAGCATCTAATGCAACCTCTACTGCCAGGCTCCCAATAAACTTTTGCTAAGGGAAATAATATTCAGCAAGTAGGTAGTGATCATTAATGTTAAATAAATTTGTACTCCATAGAACTTTTATGAGCGTTTCCTATTTTAAGATGCTTCTATTTAAATTTTGAGAGAATAAAATAGTTAACTGCTATAGTTTACATATAATAACCCGACCAGTGCCACACACCTATAATGCCAGCACTTTAGGAGGCCAAGGCAAGAGAATCGCTTGAGGCCAGGAATTCAAGATCAGCCTAGGGAATAGAGTGAAATCCTGACTCTACAAAAATAAAATAAAATCTCTTACATAAAAAAATACAGAGGATTTAATTTTGCTTAACGGGATGGTGATACAATCCATCAGTTGTTCACACTGGGAGAATATGTTTTCCAATATATTGTTAGTTCTTTTAAAACTAATTTCTGGAAATACTCTTAATTGCTGCTGTAAATGATATACAGCCATGTGTCATTTGACAATATGTTCTGAAAAATGCATTAGGCAATTTTGCTGTGTGTAATAAGTACATCACATATAAGTGTACTTATATGAACATAAACTACCTAGTCTACTGCACAACTAGGCCATATGGTCTAACTTATTGCTCCTAGGCTACGAGCTCGTATAATGTGCAGATATACTGAATACTGTATGCAATTGTATCACAATGGTATTTGTGTATCTAAACATATAAAAAGTTCAGTAAAGATATAGTATAAAGAGAAAAATAATAGTATGCCTGTGCCTGTATCATGGCATTTACCATGAATAGAGCTTACCATTGCTGTTGGGAAGTCAGTAAATGAGTGGTGAAAATGCATGTGAAGACCTAGGACACTACTGTGGACTTTGTATAAACTATACACTTATACTACTCAAATCTATTTTAATT
>NW_007130558.1:0-971 GCF_000164805.1 Carlito syrichta | reverse complement strand
AATTAGTCGGCCTGTAAGTGAGCCGACTTTTCAGCTGACTTAACTAGTAGGCTGGCGAGTAAGCCAACAAATCAGCTGACTTACCTTGTTGGCCAGAGAGTGAGCCGACTGGTCAGTGGACTTAACAAGTCGGCCAGCATGTGAGCTCACTGGTAAGCAGAATTTAGTCGGCTGGTGAGTGAGCCAACAGAAGATTTAACTAGTTGACTGGCAATTAAGTCGATTGGTGAGCCAACTATTTGGCCGCACAGTAAGCCAACTGATGAGCTGCCTTAACTAGTTGACTGGTGAGCCAGCTGACCCATGATCTGACTTAATTAGGCATCTGGCAAGGAAGCCGATTAGTTAGCCGATTTGTTGTCCTGCGAGTGAGCTGACAAGTTAGTTGACCTTTTGACTGATGAGTGAGCCGAATAGTTTGCTGACTGGTTGGCAGGTGAGTGAGCTGACTAGTTAGCTGACCTGATGGAAAGTGAGTGAACCCACTAGTTATCTCACCTGATAGCTGAGATGCTAGCCAACTAGTTAGCTAAGTAACTAGCTGATTTGCTATCTGACTTGACTAGCTAGCTGAATAGATAGCTGGCTATCTAGCTGACATAACTAGCTAGCAAACAATCTAACTCTCTAGCTTGCTGACTTAACTAGCTAGCTATCTGGCTACTGGCTAAATGACTTAACTATCTAGCTGACTAACTAGCTGTCTAGCTAGCTGACTTAACTAGCTAGCTGACTAGCAACATGAGTAGCTAGCTGACATAACTAGCTAGCTGGAGAATTAGCTGACTTGCTAGCTGACTTAACCAGCAGGCTGGCTAGCAGCTGACATATCTAGGTGACAAGCTTCTTGGCTGTCTAGCTGGCTAGCCAGCTGACTTAATTAGCTATCTACCTGGTTGGCTATACGCTAGACACAGCTTAACTAGCTAGCTACTGCCAGCTAGCTGACTATGCAGCTGGCTAGCTAGCTA
>NW_007130557.1:0-714 GCF_000164805.1 Carlito syrichta | reverse complement strand
CGATTAGTTAGCCGATTTGTTGTCCTGCGAGTGAGCTGACAAGTTAGTTGACCTTTTGACTGATGAGTGAGCCGAATAGTTTGCTGACTGGTTGGCAGGTGAGTGAGCTGACTAGTTAGCTGACCTGATGGAAAGTGAGTGAACCCACTAGTTATCTCACTTGATAGCTGAGATGCTAGCCAACTAGTTAGCTAAGTAACTAGCTGATTTGCTATCTGACTTGACTAGCTAGCTGAATAGATAGCTGGCTATCTAGCTGACATAACTAACTAGCAAACAATCTAACTCTCTAGCTTGTTGACTTAACTAGCTAGCTATCTGGTTACTGGCTAAATGACTTAACTATCTAGCTGACTAACTAGCTGTCTAGCTAGCTGAGTTAACTAGCTAGCTGACTAGCAACATGAGTAGCTAGCTGACATAACTAGCTAGCTGGAGAATTAGCTGACTTGCTAGCTGACTTAACCAGCAGGCTGGCTAGCAGCTGACATATCTAGGTGACAAGCTTCTTGGCTGTCTAGCTGGCTAGCCAGCTGACTTAATTAGCTATCTACCTGGTTGGCTATACGGCTAGACAACAGGCTTAACTAGCTAGCTACCTGGCCAGCTAGCCGACTATGCAGCTGGCTAGCTAGCTAGTGGGCTGGCCACCTGGCTAGCAAGCCGGGATAAATAGCCAGCCGTCTGGCTGGAGAGTGGGACAGTCAGCCAGCC
>NW_007130556.1:0-834 GCF_000164805.1 Carlito syrichta | reverse complement strand
CAGCCAGCCAAACTAGCAAGCCACCCTGCTGTTCAGCCGGCTAGTCAGCCGGCTTAACTCTCTGGCAACCTACCAGACCAGCCTACTAACAAGCCGGTTTAACATGCCAGCCACCTAGCTAGGCAGCTGGCTAACCAGCTGACTATACTAGGTGGCTTAACTAGATAGGCAAAGGGCTAGCCAGCTGCCTTAACTAACTAGCCACCTAGCTAGCCAGCTGACTAGCCAGCTCACTTAACTCGCTGACTTAACCAGCTAGCCATCCGGCTAACCAGCTGACTTAATTAGCTAACTACCTACCTAGACAGGTGGCTAGCCAGCAGACTTAAATAGCTGACTTAACCAGTTAGACAGTTGGCTAGCCAGCTGATTAAAATAGTGAGATACCTAGATCTCCAGTTGCCTTGCCACTTGAATTAACTAGCTGGTTTATCCAGCTAGCCAGTTGGCTTGCCAGCTGACTCAATTATCTGACATAACTAGTTAGCCAGCTGGCTAGCCAGCTGACTTACCTAGCTGACATATCCACCTAGCAAATTGGCTAGCAAGCTGACTTAACTAGCTAGCTACTGACATAAACCGCTGGCTTGCCTGCTGAATTAATTACCTAGCTATCTAGCTAACGAGCTGGCTAGTGAGCTTATATAACTAGCCAGCTGGATAGCCAGCTGAAAAAATTAACCTGGTACATAGTTATCCAGCTGGCTAGCCAGCAGACTTAACTAGCTGACTTAACCAGCTAGGCAGCTGGCACAACTAGCAGACTTAACTAGTTAGCCAGCTGGCTATGCATCTAACTTAACTAGCTGTTTACCTAGCTAGCAAGCAGACTAG
>NW_007130555.1:0-649 GCF_000164805.1 Carlito syrichta | reverse complement strand
TCTAACTAGTTAACTTAACTAGTTGGCTAATGAGATAGCTAGTTGACTTAACGTGTTGGTTAATGAGTTAGCTCACTATTTTAACTATTTGGTGAACGAGTTATCTAGCTGTCTTAATCAGTTGGGTAATGAGTTAGCTAAGTGACTTAACTTGTTGGCGGATGACTACTTATCTGGTTTAACACGTTGGCTGACTACTCGGCTGATTTGTTAGCTGGCTTAACAAGTCGGCCGTCTAGTTGGCTGACTAATTAGCTGGGTTAACTAGTTGACTGACTAGTTGGACCACAAGTTAGCTCGGTTAACTAGTTGGCTGGCTAGTTTGCTCACCTAAATAGTCGGCTGACTAGTTGGCCTACTATTTAGCTGACATAACTTGGCCCACAAGTTAGCTGACCTAACTTGTCAGCTGACCAGTTGACCATCTAATTGGCCAATTGGTTAACTGACTTAAATCGTTGGCTGGCTATTTGGCTGACTGGTTAGCTTACTTAACTTGTCAGCTGGCGAGTGAGCCCATAGGTGAGCTGACTTAACTAGTCGGCCAACGAGTGAGCTGTCTGGTCAGCTGACTTAACTATTCAGTCTGTGAGTGAGCCGACTGGTCACCTGACTTAACTAGTCAGCTGGTGATTGAGCTGACTGATCA
>NW_007130554.1:0-4009 GCF_000164805.1 Carlito syrichta | reverse complement strand
CCCACTAGTTAGTCAACTAACTAAACTAGCTAACTTAACTAGCTACATATGTAGCCAGCAGCCTAGCCAACTGATATAACAAGCTGACTTAATGAAGTAGCCAGCTGTCTAGCCAGCAGATTTAACTAGCTAGCTACCTGGCTAGGCAGCTGGACAGCCAGCTTACTTATCTAGCTGACATAAATAGATAGCTTGATGGCTAGCCAGCTGACTTAACTAGCTACCTACCTACATAATATGCTGGCTTGCTAGCTGAATTAACTGCCTACTTACCTAGCTAACCTGCTGTCCAGCGTGCTGACTTATCTAGGTTACTTAACTAGATAGCCAGCTGGCTAGGCAGCTACCTTAACTAGCCAGTTACACTGCTAGGCAGCTGGCTAGCCAGCTGACTTAACGATCGGACTTACTAGCTAGCCAGCTGCCTTATCTAGCTGACTTAACTAGCTAGCTACCTACCTACCCAGCTGACTTAACTAGATGATTTAACTATCTAGCTCTCTAGTTGGAAAACTGGTTGGCCTGATGATTTAACTAGCTGACTTAACCTGCTAGCCAGCTGCCTGGCCAGCTGACTTAACTAGCTAGCCAGCTTGCTGGCCAGCTGTATTAACTAGTTGTCTTAACAAGCTAGCAAGCTGGCTAGCCAGTTGACTTAGCTAACTAGCTACCTAGCTAGCCAGCTAGGAAGCCAACTGAATTAACTAACTTACTTAACTCGCTATCCCACTTGCTAGCCAGCTGACTTAACTAGCTTGCTACCTAGCTAGTCTGCTGGCTAGCAGTTTACTTATCTAGTTGACTTAACCATCTAGCCAGCTCGCCAGCCAGCTGACTAAACTAGATGACTTAACTAGTGAGCCAACTGGCTGGCCAGCTGACTTAACTAGCTCTCTACCTAGCTTGCTAGCTGGCTAACCAGTTGAATTAACTAGCTGACTTATTTAGCTAGCCAGCTGGCTTGCCAACTAATTAACTATCTCCCTACATTGCTAGTCTGCTGTAAAGGCACCTGACATAACTACCTAACTTGCAAAATTGCCCTGATTGTTAGTCACCTGAATTAACTAACTTGCTATATAGCTCGCTAACTGGCTAGCAAATTGACTTAACTAGGTGACTTATCTATCTAGACAGGGGGCTAGGAAGCTGACTTAACTATCTAGATACCTAACTATCCAGCTGTCAAGCCAGCTGACTTAACTAGGTGACATAACTAGCTAGCCAGTTGGCTAGTACATTGATTTAACTGCCTAGCTACCTAGCTAGCCACCTCGATAGCCAGCTGACTTAACAATCTAGATACCTCTGTAGCCTGCTGGTTTTTCAGCTGACTTAGTCACCTAGCTACCTAGCTAACCAGCTGGCTAGTGAGCTGATTTAACTAAGTTGTTTCACTAGCTAGGTAACTGGCTAGTCCAGTGACTTATCTAGCTAGCTACCTAGCTAGGCAGCTAGCTAGCAAGCTGACTTAACTCACCGACTTAACAAGCTGGCAAGCTGACTTAACTAGCTGACTTAACCAGGTAGCTAACTATCTAGCCAGCTGTCATAGCAAGTTGTCATATGTAACTAGCTACCTAGCTTGCTATCTAGTTAGCCAGCTGACTTAACTAGCTGACTTAACTAGCTAGCTACCTGACATGACTAGAAGACATATATCTAGTTCCCTATCTAGCCAGATGAATTAACTAGCTGAAATAACTAGCTAGCCTGATGACTGGCCATCTGATTTAACTAACTTTTTAACTAGCTAACGAGTTGTATAGCCAACTGACTTAACGAGCTGACTTAACTAGCTAGCCAGCTGGTTGCCAGATGACTTAACTAGCTGTCTTAACCAGCAAGTCAGCTGGCTAGACAGCTGCCTTAAATAGGTGGCTATCTTACTAGCCACCTGGCTAGCCAGCTGACTTACCTAACTGACTATAGAAAGCTAGCTGGCTAGCCAGCTCACTTAACTAGCTAGCTACCTACTTAGCCAGCAGGTAAGCTGGCTGACTTAACTAGCTCACTTGAACAGCTAGACTGCTGGCCAGCAAGTGGACTTATCTAACTAGCTAGCTACCTATCAAGGTGGCTAGACCGCTGACTAATTTAGCTGACTTAACCAGTCACCAAGTTGGCTACCCAGCTGATGTAGCTCACTGACATCACTATCTAGCCAGGTAGTTAACTAGCTGACTTAATTAGCTAGCTACCTACATTGCCAGTTGATTTGCCAGCTCTCTTATCTAGTTGAATTAACTAATTAGCCAGCTGACTGACCAACTGACTTAACTGGCTCACTAACTAGCTAGCCAGCTTGCTAGCCAGCTGACTTAACTAGCTGACTTAAGGTAACTACCTAGCTAGCCAGCTGACTTAAATAGTTAGCTAACTAGCTAGCTACCTAGCTATCCAGCTGACTTAAGAAATTAGCTAACTACCTAGCGACCTAGCTAACAAGCTGACTTAAATAGCTAGCTGCCTAGCTAGCTAGTTGACTTAACCACAAGGCTAATTAAGCTTACTTGTTATCTAACATTCTAGCTAGCTCACTTAATCATCTGGCATAATTCGTTAGATAATGAGCTAGCAGGCTGACTCAACCAGCTGACTTATCTCATTAGCTAACTGGCTAGTTAGATGGCTATGCCAGCTGACTTAAATGGTTAGCTAGTTAGCTAGCCTACTCAAACAGCTGACTCATCCCGTCTGCTAACTAGCTAGCCTGGTGACTCAACCAGCTGACTTAACACAGTTAACTAGCTAACTACCTGACTCAAACTGCTGACTTAACCCTTTAGCTAACTACCTAGCTATCTGTCTTAACCAGCTGACTAAATTAGGTAGCTGACAGCTAGATGACAGCTAGCTGACTTAACTACTTAGCTAGCTGACTTAACTGGCTGACTTAACTAGTTAGCTAGCTGACTTAACTACCTGAATTAAATAGTTAACTAACTATTTAGCTAGCTGATTAATTAGCTGACTTAACTAGTTAGCAAACTATTTAGGTAGCAGGCTTAAGGAGCTGACTTAGCTAACTAGTGAGCTAGCTGTATTAGCTAGCTGAGTTAGCTAACTAGCTAATTAGCTAGGTTACTTAGCTAGCTAACTTAACTAGTTGGCTAATGAGATAGCTAGTTGACTTAACGTGTTGGTTAATGAGTTAGCTCACTATTTTAACTATTTGGTGAACGAGTTATCTAGCTGTCTTAATCAGTTGGGTAATGAGTTAGCTAGGTGACTTAACTTGTTGGCGGATGACTACTTATCTGGTTTAACACGTTGGCTGACTACTCGGCTGATTTTGTTAGCTGGCTTAACAAGTCGGCCGTCTAGTTGGCTGACTAATTAGCTGGGTTAATTAGTTGACTGACTAGTTGGACCACAAGTTAGCTCGGTTAACTAGTTGGCTGGCTAGTTTGCTCACCTAAATAGTCGGCTGACTAGTTGGCCTACTATTTAGCTGACATAACTTGGCCCACAAGTTAGCTGACCTAACTTGTCAGCTGACCAGTTGACCATCTAATTGGCCAATTGGTTAACTGACTTAAATCGTTGGCTGGCTATTTGGCTGACCGGTTAGCTTACTTAACTTGTCAGCTGGCGAGTGAGCCCATAGGTGAGCCGACTTAACTAGTCGGCCAACGAGTGAGCTGACTGGTCAGCTGACTTAACTATTCAGTCTGTGAGTGAGCTGACTGGTCACCTGACTTAACTAGTCAGCTGGTGATTGAGCTGACTGATCAGCTGACTTTAGTAGGCTAGCGAGTGAGCTGAATGGTCAGAAGAGTTAACTCTTCAGCCAATGAATGAGTTGATTGGTGAGCTGAGCTAACTAGTTGGCTGGCGAGTGACCTGACATGTGAGCTACCTTAACCTGTTTGGCCGGCAAATGAGCCAACTGGTGAGCTGATGTAACTAGTCAGCTGGCGAGCTAGCCACTTAGTTAGCTGAACTGTTGGCCTGCGATTGAGCCAAAAATGTAGTTGACCTGTTGGCTGCCAAGCGAGCTGACCAG
>NW_007130553.1:0-748 GCF_000164805.1 Carlito syrichta | reverse complement strand
CTTGTCGGCTGATATGTTGGCCCACTAGTCAGCCAATTGGTTAGCTGATTTAACTAGATGGCCGGCTAGTAGGATGAAAGGTTAGCTGACTTAACTAGTCAACCAGCGAGTGGACAGACAAGTGAGCTGATGTAACTAGTTGGCCGGTGAGAGAGCCGACTGGTCAGCTGAATTAACTAGACTGCTAGCAAGTGAGCTGATGCATGTGATGCCATAACTAGTCGGCTGGCTAGTGAGCCAAACAATGAGTTGATTTACTAGTAGGCTGGTGAGCAAGCTGACTATTTAGCAGACCTGTTGGCCTGCGAGTGAACTGACAAGTTAGTTGACCTGTTGGCTGGTGTGTGAGATGACTAGTCTGCTGACCGTTTGGCAGGCGAGTGAGCCTACTAGTTAGCTGACCTGATGAAAAGTGAGGGAGCCCACTAGTAATCTCACCAGCTAGCTGGGTTGCTAGCTGACTAGTTAGCTAAGTAACCAGTTGATTTGCTAGCAGACTTAACTATCTAGCTGACTTAACCTGCTAGCTGACTAGGAACCTGACTAACTAACTGATTTAACTAGGTACCTGAATAGTTAGCTGACTTGCTAGCTCACTTAACTTGCTAGCTGGCTATCTAGCTGACTAGCTAATAGGCTGACTAGCTGGCTAGCCTGCTGATTTAACTAGCTAGCTACCTGGTTTGCTACACAGTTAGCCACAAGTCTTAACTAGCTAGCTACCTTGCTGACGAGCTGGCTAGGCGAA
>NW_007130552.1:0-3909 GCF_000164805.1 Carlito syrichta | reverse complement strand
CCAGTTAGCCAGTTGACTAACTAGCTGATTTAACTCACAAATATCACTAGCTAGTCAGGTAGCTATCTAGCTGACTTAACGATCTAGTTACCTGCCTTGCCAGTTGGTTTGTCAGTTCTCTTAACTAGCTGAATTGACCAGCTAACCAGGTAGCTAGTCAACTGATTTAACTAGCTCGATACCTAGCTAGCCAGCTGCCTTAAATTGTTAGCTAACTAACTAGCTACCTATCTAACAAGCTGACTTAAATAGTTAGCTGGCTAGCAAGCTAGCTGACTCAACCAGCATGGTGACTAGTTAGCTTACTTGTTATCTCACGTACTAACTAGGTGACTTAATCATCTGACTTAACTCAGCAAACAAGCTAGCTAGCTGACACAACCAGCTGACATAACTCATTAGCTAACTAGCTAGCAAGCTGACTCATTCAGCTAACTTAACTCGTTAGTTAACTTGCTAGCTAGCCTACTGAACCAGCTGAGTCAACCCGTTTGCTAACTAGCTAGCTAGCTGACTCATTCAGCTAACTTAACTCGTTAGTTAACTTGCTAGCTAGCCTACTGAACCAGCTGAGTCAACCCGTTTGCTAACTAGCTAGCTAGCTGACTCAACTAGCTGATGTAATCCGTTAGCTAACTACCTGACTCAAACTGCTGATGTAACCCATTAGCTCACTAGCTAGCTAGCTGTATTAACCAGCTGACTACTTTAGAAAACTGACTTAACTAGATGACTAAGCTAGCTGACTTAACTATTTAGCTAGCTGGCATAACTGGCTGACTTAACTAGTTAGCTACCTGACAACTACCTGAATGAAATAGTTAGCTAACTATATAATCAGCTGAATAACTAGGTTATTTAATAATGAGCTAACTAGTTAGGTAGCAGACTTATGCAGCTAACTTAAATAGTTAGCTAACTAGTGAGCTAGCAGACTAAGCTAGTTAGCTTTTTAGCTACCTGAGTTAGCTAGCTGACTTAAGTACTTGGATAACGAAACAGCTAGCTGACTTAACGAGTTGGTTAACGAGTTAACCAACTGTTTAACTTGTTGGGAAATGAGTTAACTAGCTGGCTTGACTAGTTGGTTAACGAGTAACCTAGGTGACTTAACAGTTTAGCTGACGAGTTGGGTGACTAACCTCGTTTAACATGTTGGCTGAATACTTGGATGACATGTTAATTGGCTTAACAAGGTGGCCTAATAGTCAGACTAGTTAGCTTGGCCAATGAATTGACTGGCAAGTTGACCCACAAGTTAACTCGTTTAACTAGTTGTCTGCTGGTTTGCTGTCATAAGTAGTCAGCCAACTAGTTCACCAACTAGTTAGTTGGCCTAACTAGTCAACTGACAAGTTAGCTGAGTTAACTTGTCAGCTGATAAGTTGGCCGACTAGTCGGCCTATTGGTTGTCTGGCTTAACTAGTTGGCTGGCTAGTCGGTCAACTGGTTAGCTGACTTAACTAGTCAGCCAGTGAATGAGCCAACAGGTGAGCTGACGTAACAAGTCATCTGGTCAGTGATCCGACGGGTCATCTGACTTAACTAGTCAGTCGGTGATTGAGCCGACTTTTCAGCTCACTTAACTAGTCAGCCTGCAAGTGAGCCGACTGCTGAGCTGACTTAAGTAGTTGGCCGGTGAGTGAGATGACTGAACAGCCAAATTTAGTCGGCTGGCGAGTGAGCCAACTGGTCAGAAGAATTAAAAAGTTAGCCGTTAAGAGAGTCGACTGGTGAGCTGACTGAAATAATTGGCCGACGAGTGAGCCGACTAGTGAACTGCCTTAACTAGTCGGCCAGCGAGCGAGCCAACAGGTGAGCTGACTTAACTAGTCGGCTGGTGAGTGAGTCGACTAGTTAGCTGTCCTGTTGGCTTGCGAGCGAGCCTACAAGTTAGTTGTCCTGTTGGCTGGTGAGTGAGCCAATTAATTTACAGACCGGTTGGCAGGCGAGGGAGCTGATTAGTTAGCTGACCTGATGGAAAGTGAGTGAGCCCACTAATTAGCTGCCCACCTAGCTGAGTTTCTAGCTGACTAGATAGCTAAGTAACTAGCTGATTTGTTAGCTGACTTAACTAGCTAGCTGACTAGCTAGCAAGCTATCTAGCTGAAATAACTAGCTAGCAAACAAGCTATCTAGCAGTATAGCCAGTTGCCTTAACTAGCTCGATAACTGGCTAGTTAGCTGGCTAGCTGACTTAACTAGCAAACTGACTAGCTAACACAAGCTAGCTGACTTAACTAGCTAGCTGGCTAGCTAGCTGATTTAACTAGCTGAGGAGGTAGTTGGCTGGCTAGCAGTCTAGCCAGCTGACATAATTAGCTATCTACTTGGTGTGCTAGATGACTAGCCAGCTGGCTTAACTAGCTAGGTACCTGGCAGGCTAGCTGGCTTGTCAGCTGGTTATCTAGCTAGCAGGCTTGCCAGCTGGCTAGCCAGCCAACTTATATAGCAAACCACTGGCTGGATAGTTGGATAGCCAGCCAGCTTAACTAGTCAGCCACCCTGCTGGACAGTCAGCTAGCCAGCCAGTTTAACCAGCTGGCCACCTACCTGATCAGCCTGCTAATCAGTCAACTTAACTTGCCAGACACCTAGCTAGCCAGGTAGCTTACCAGCTGACTTAACTAGCTGAGTAAACTAGATAGACATCCGGCTAGCCAGCTGGCTTAACTAGCTAGCCACCTAGCTAGAATGCCAGCTAAAAAGCTCACTTAACTTGCTGACTTAACTAGCTAGCCAGGCGGTAAGCCAGCTGACTTAATTAACTAGCTACCTACCTAGCCAGGTGTCTAGCCAGTTGAATTGTCTAGCTGACTTAAACATCTAGCCAGCTGACTAGCAAGCTGACTTAACTAGCTAGCTACCTAGCTAGCCAATTGATAGCCACTTGAATTAACTAGCCAAATTAAACAGCTAGCCAGCTGGCTAGCCTGCTGATTCAACTAGGTGACTGAACTCATTAGCCAGCTGGCTAGCCAGCTGACTAATCTAGCTGATATCACTAGCTAACCAGGTGGCTAGCAGGCTGACTTAACTAGTTAACTACATACGTATGCCACATGCTTGCCAACTGACTTAACTATCTAGCTACCTAGCTATCCAGCTGGCTAGCGATTCGACTTAACTAGGTAACCTAACTAGCTAGCCAGTTGGCTAGACAACTGACTTAATCAGTTAGCTACCCAGCTAGGCAGTTGGCTAGCCATCTGACTTAGCTAGCTGACTTAACTAGCTAGTCACCTGTCTTTACTAGCTGAAATAACTAGCTAGATACCTAGCTATCTAATTATCTAGCTAGCTAGCTGATTTATCTAGCTGACTTAACTAGCCAGCAAGCTGACATAACTTGCTGACTTAACAAGCTAGCTACTGGTAATCCAGCTGGCTATCCAGCTGACATAAGTAGCTCTCTACCTCTCCAGCAACCTGGATAGCCAGCTGACTTAAGTAGCTGATTTAATAAGCTAGCCAGCTGGCTAACAAACTGACTTAACTAGGTCACTACCTGTCAGAGCTAGCTGTCTTTACTATCTGACCTACTTTATAGCCAGTCAAATTTACTAGCTTGCTGCACAGCTAGCCATCTTGATATCAAGCTGAATAAACTAGGTGACATATACAGCTAGCCAACTGTCTAGCGAGCTGAATAAATATCAAGCTACCTAGCTCTCCAGCAGGCTAGTCAGTTGACTTACTTTGGTGACTTGTCAATCTATCCAGCAGCTACACAGCTGACATAACTAGCTAGCTTCCTAGCTAGCAAGCTGGCTAAAAAACTGACTTAACTACCTGACTTAACTAGCTAGGCAGATGATTAGCCTGATGACTTAATGCCTAGCTACCTAGCTAGACAGCAGCTAGTCAGCTGATTTAACTAGCTGACTTAATGAAGTAGCCAGCTGGCTA
>NW_007130551.1:0-741 GCF_000164805.1 Carlito syrichta | reverse complement strand
CCAGTGAGCTACTGGGTGAGCTGCCTTAACTAGTCAACTGGGTGAGCGAGCCAACCGTTGAGGCTCACTTAACCCAGTTGGCAGTTGGGGAAGTTTGACTAGTTAGCTGACCTGTTGGCCTGGTGAGCAAGCCAAGTTTATATGACCTGTTGGCTGGTGAGTGAGCTGACTAATTGGCTGACCGGTTGGCAGGGCAAGTGAGCCGAGTAGTTAGCTGACATGAAGGAAAGCCAGCAATCCCACTAGCTAGCTGACCATCTAGCTGATTTGCTAGCTGACTCATTAGCTAAGTAACTAGCTCATTTGCTAGCTGACTTAACTCACTATCTGACTAGCTATCTGGCTATCTACCTGATATAACTAGCTAGCAAACAAGCTATCTTGTCTAACTAGCAGACATAATTATCTACTTAACTGGGTAGTTAGCTGTCTAGCTGACATAACTACCTAGCAGAATAGCTAGCTGACTTAATTAGCTAGCTAACTAGCAACATGACTAGCTAACTGACTTAACTAGGCAACTAAATACTTAGCTGACTTGCTAGCTGACTTAACTAGCTAACTGGCTAGATAGCTGACTTAACTAGCTGACTAGCTAGTAGGTTGGCTAGCTGGCTAGCCAGCAGACTTAACTAACTAGTTACCTGGTTAGCTAGACAGCTAGCCAGCTGTCTTAACTAGTCAGCTACCTGGCTGACTAGCTGGCTAGGCAGCTGGATAGCTAGCTAGCAGGCTGACCAG
>NW_007130550.1:0-981 GCF_000164805.1 Carlito syrichta | reverse complement strand
CCCAGTTGTCTAGGCAGCTGACGTAACTAGCTTGCTACCTAGATAGCCAGCTGTGAAACCAGCGGAATTAACTAGTTGACTTAACCTGCTAGCCACCTGGTTAGCCAGCTGGCTCTACAGCTGACTTAACTAGGTGACTTAGCTAGCTAGCCAGTAGTCTAGACTGCTGACATAACTATCTAGCTACCAAGCTTGCCAGTTGTATAGTCAGCTGGCTTAAACAGGTGACTTAACTAGCTATCCAGCTGGCTCGCAGGCTGACTTAACTGTCTAGGTACCTAGCTATCCAGCTGTATAGACAGCTGACTTAACCAGCTAGCTACCCAACTAGGCAGTTGGCTAGCCAGCTGACTTAACTGACTGACTTAACTAGCTATCAAACTAACTTAACCAGCTAGATACCTAGCTCTCCAGCTGGCTTAAATAGCTGACTTAACAAGCTACCTAGCCTACATAACTGGCTGACTTAAATAGCTTGATTCCTAGGTAACCATCTGACTTAAGTAGCAGAAATAAATTGCAGAAATAAAAAGCCAGATGGCTTTTTAACTAGCTAATCAGCTAGATAGCCAACAGACTTAATGAGTTCAATTAACTAGCTAGGCAGAAGATTGCCAGGTGACTTAACTAGCTGACTTAACCAGCTATTCAGCTGGCTAGCCAGGTGACTTAACTAGCTGGCTGCATATCCAGCCAGCTAGCTAGCCAAGTGACTTACCCAGCTGACTTAAGATAGCAAGCTGGCAAGCCAGCTCACTTAACTAGCTAGATACCTACATATCCTGCAGGCTAGCCAATGACTTAAATATCTGACTTCAATAACTAGCCTGCTGGCTAGCAAGCTGACATATCTGGCTAGTTATCTGCCTAGCCAGCTGGCTAGACAACTGAACTAAATTAGCTGACTTACCAGCTAGCCAGTTGACTAAGCCAGCTGACTTAACACGCTGACATCAATAGCCAGCCAGGTAGCTATCTAGA
>NW_007130549.1:0-780 GCF_000164805.1 Carlito syrichta | reverse complement strand
CCAGCTGGCTGGCTGGACAGTATGACAGCCACCCGGCTTAACTATCCAGCCACCCTGCTGGTCAGCAACCTAGCCAGTTGGCTTAACTAAATGGCCACCTACCTGAACACCTTGTTAACCAGCCATCTTAACTTGTGAGCCACCTAGCTAGCCAGCCGGTGAACCAGCTGTCTTAACTAGCTGACTTAAGTAGATAGCCATCTGGCTAGGCAGCTGGCTTAACTAGCTGGCCACCAAGCTAGCCAGCCGTCTAGCCAGATCTCCTAAATAGCTGCCTAAACCAGTTAGCCAGCCAGCTAGCCAGCTGACTTTATTAGCTAGCTACCTACCTAGACAGTGGGCTAGCAGGTTGAATTAACTGGCTGACATAATCTAGACATCTGGCTAGCCAGCTGACTTAACTAGCTGGCTACCTAGCTAGCCAGAGGGCTAGCCACTTGAATTAAATAGCTGACTTAACCAGATAAGCAGCTGGCTAGTCAGCTGGCTTAATAACTGACATCACTAGCTAGCCAGGTGGCTAGCCAACTTAATTAACTAACTAGTTAGCTATGTATTATGCCGGCTTGCAAGCTGATTTATCTAGCTGACGTAGAGAAAGCAAACTGGCTAGTCAGCAGACATCTCTCTAGCTATCCTGGTAGGCAGCTGGCTAGACAGCTGACTTAACTAACTGAATTAACTAGCTATGCTGCTGACTTAACTATCTGAGTTAACGAGTCAGCTATCTACCTAGCCAACTGACATAAATAGCTCATTTAACTAGTTAGCTACCCAGCT
>NW_007130548.1:0-863 GCF_000164805.1 Carlito syrichta | reverse complement strand
TCCAGCTGACTTAACTAGCTGGCTATCTAGCTAGCCAGAGGGCTAGCCACTTGAATTAAATAGCTGACTTAACCAGATAAGCAGCTGGCTAGTCAGCTGGCTTAATAACTGACATCACTAGCTAGCCAGGTGGCTAGCCAACTTAATTAACTAACTAGTTAGCTATGTATTATGCCGGCTTGCAAGCTGATTTATCTAGCTGACGTAGAGAAAGCAAACTGGCTAGTCAGCAGACATCTCTCTAGCTATCCTGGTAGGCAGCTGGCTAGACAGCTGACTTAACTAACTGAATTAACTAGCTATGCTGCTGACTTAACTATCTGAGTTAACGAGTCAGCTATCTACCTAGCCAACTGACATAAATAGCTCATTTAACTAGTTAGCTACCCAGCTATCTATCATATAGCTAGTTAACTTAACTAGGTGACTTAACTAGCTAGATTGCCAATGTATCTAGCTAACTTAACTAGCTAGTTTCCTAGCTAGCCAGGTAACTTAATTAGCTGAAATATCTAGAGATCCAGATGGCTGCCCATCTGACTTAAGTAGCTTTTTAACTAGCTAGCAAGCTGGCTTGACAAATGAATTAACATGCTGACTTAACTAGCTATCCAGCTGATTAGCCAACTGAGTAAACTAGCTGACTTAACTAGCTGGTAAGCTGGAGAGCCAGCTGAATTAATTGCCTAGCTAACTAACTAGCCAGCAACCTAGCCTGCTGAGTTAACTAGCTGACTTAATGAAGTATTCAGCTGGCTAGCCATCAAACTTAAGTAGCTATCTACCTAGCTAGACAGCTGGATAGCAAGCTGACTTATCTAGCTGATATAACTAGATAGCCTAATGGCTAGCCAACTGACTTA
>NW_007130547.1:0-800 GCF_000164805.1 Carlito syrichta | reverse complement strand
TAACTAACTAGCTAGCTATGTATTATGCCGGCTTGCAAGCTGATTTATCTAGCTGATGTAGAGAAAGCCAACTGGCCAGTCAGCAGACTTATCTCTCTAGCTATCCTGGTAGGCAGCTGGCTAGACAGCTGACTTAACTAACTGACTTAGCTAGCTACGCTGCTGACTTAACTATCTGAGTTAACGAGTCAGCTATCTACCTAGCCAACTGACATAAATAGCTGATTTAACTAGTTAGCTACCCAGCTATCTATCATATAGCTAGTTAACTTAACTAGGTGACTTAACTAGCTAGATTGCCAATGTATCTAGCTAACTTAACAAGCTAGTTTCCTAGCTAGCCAGGTAACTTAATTAGCTGAAACATCTAGAGATCCAGATGGCTGCCCATCTGACTTAAGTAGCTTTTTAACTAGCTAGCAAGCTGGCTTGACAAATGAATTAACATGCTGACTTAACTAGCTATCCAGCTGATTAGCCAACTGAGTAAACTAGCTGACTTAACTAGCTGGTAAGCTGGAGAGCCAGCTGAATTAATTGCCTAGCTAACTAACTAGCCAGCAGCCTAGCCTGCTGAGTTAACTAGCTGACTTAATGAAGTATTCAGCTGGCTAGCCATCAAACTTAAGTAGCTATCTACCTAGCTAGACAGCTGGATAGCAAGCTGACTTATCTAGTTGATATAACTAGATAGCCTAATGGCTAGCCAACTGACTTAACAACTGATCTACCTACATAGCCCACTGGCTTTCCAACTTACTTACCTACCTAACTACCTAGCTAATCAGATGGCCAGGGAA
>NW_007130546.1:0-776 GCF_000164805.1 Carlito syrichta | reverse complement strand
CTGGCTTCCTAGCTAGCCAGTTGATTTAACTAGGTGAAATAAATAGCTTGCCAGATGGATAGCCATCTGAATTGACTAGCTTTTTAACTAGCTAACCAGCTGTATATCCAACTGACTTAATGAGTTGTCTTAGCTAGCTAGCCAGCTGGTTGACAG
The DNA here is from genome assembly GCF_000164805.1 of Carlito syrichta. NCBI lineage: Eukaryota > Metazoa > Chordata > Mammalia > Primates > Tarsiidae > Carlito > Carlito syrichta. The sequence continues at coordinate 620 of NW_007130546.1, read as the reverse complement.
CTGACTTAACTAGCTGACTTAAACAGCTAGTCAGTTGCCTAGTCAGCTGACTTAACTAGCTGGCTCCCTATCTAGCCAGCTGGCTAGCCAGCTGACTTATCTAGCTGACTTATGCTAGCAAACTGGGTAGCCAGCTCATTTAACTAGCTAGCTACCTACCTAGCCAGCAGGCTAACCAGCTGACTTAACTAGATGACTTGAACTGCTAGCCTGCTTTCTAGCACCCTGAATTATCTAGCTAGCTATCTAACTATGCAGCTAGCTGGACAGCTGACTAAGCTAGCTGACTTAACCAGCTAGACAGTTGGCTAACCAGGTGACTTAACTCACTGACATCACTAGCTAGCCAATAGCTATCTAGCTGACATAGCTAGTTAGCTACCAACCTTGTCAGTTGGCTTGCCAGCTCTCTTAAGTAGCTGAATTAACCAGTTAGCCAACTGGCTAGCCAAATGACCTAACTAACTCAATCCCTAGCTAGCCAGTTGGCTAGCCAGCTGACTTAGCTAGCTGAGTAACTAGCTAGCTATCTAGCTAGCCAGCTGACTTAAATAGTTAGCTGCCTAGCTAGCTAGCTGACTTAACCAACTAGCTAACTAGTTAGCTTACACATTATCTAA
>NW_007130545.1:0-1090 GCF_000164805.1 Carlito syrichta | reverse complement strand
TTCAGGTGATGAAGAGAATGGGATTCACAAGCTTCCAGCTCACTGGTTTTTGTACTCTGCCTGAGTAGGCAGTCCTCTGGTGAAGGAGGAGATCTGGGTAGATACCTTCTGAAGCCTGGGAGATAATTGTGTCATAGGGGGACCCGCCCCATGTGTCAACATCCTGAAGAAAGCTAACGAAAGGTACACCTTAGTGAAGAGATTGAAGTAGGGATGGAAAATCCCAAAGACTTCCCGAAATGAAAATGAGAAGCTCCTGTGGAAGACAGCCAACTTTACATACCTGATTTTAGACACCAAATGTACTGGTAGTACTGCAGCGGTGACTGAAACCCAGGTTTGGAGAAACAGGCATGTGTGTATGTGGAAGGAATTGTGTGAGGCAGTTATAGAGTGATGTTTGGGATGATGTAGAGTGGGAGAAATGCTCAGCGGAGATTTGGGAGACAGCTTGACGCTGGACAGGGAAAATGGTCCAATCCTAAACAAGAAAATGATAGCAGCACATTCTTCCTAGGGACCATAAGAGCAATCATTGTACTGTTTCCCCCTACTGAGAAAAATTGTGCCCTAATAATTTCCTACAATCTATGCTCTAAAAACCAAGGAGAACAAAAATTGGAATAGTAGAAGAATTATGCCAGAATTGTAGCCCTTGAACTATTAGTTCACACAGACCTGCACTCCCCTTTCATCTTTTCTGGGCCATCCCTTTTTCTGGACTCACTCCCATTCTCCCAATGAATAGTCCTATTTTTCACATTGGAAATTGAACAACACATTACACAGTGCTACCCAGGAATGATCAGAGTTATACTATATCTGAATATCTACTCACTTACCTGTGTAAAATCTTCTAAATTTGGAAATCTAATGCATATCTGCTTCTAGTATTTCTTTCTCTTTTTTTGTCCTTTTGTTATTTTAAGTTTTTGTTCTTCTAGGAAGCTTCCAGTATTTCTAAAAAGTAATAATGTGCCTTAATTTTCCTAATCATGCTTAACTATTGGATCATGATATAGACAACCTTGTGTAACTGCCTACTTCCACTTGATGTCTTGGATAACATTTTTTATTCAACATTATGAAA
>NW_007130543.1:0-3997 GCF_000164805.1 Carlito syrichta | reverse complement strand
GAAATCCTGGCTAATAGTAGAACAATTTTATAGTAGAAACAATTAAATAAGCTGATTTTTGGGAGACACTCCTTATCAACAAGGGTGCCTTGAACGAAGCATATTTCTATACCTAACCCTAAACTCTATCCCATAATATCAAAATAAAAATTATTGATATATAAAAAAAAAAATAAATATTTGGGGAAAAAATTGACCTTGTACTGAAACAACGCTGATCATTTCTGTGATCGTGTGATGTCAACAGGAGATCCTTTCCATTTTGCGTGGAAAACATTGTTACATTATTCTTTCCATTTAATACACAAAATGGAGAAACACAAAGCTACTCTGTTGTGCAAGTTGGTTGAATGCAGAATAGAGTGAGTCATGAGGATCAATTCACAACCAAACCCACCAGGACACACCCTGTGCTAGTGCTTCTGAAACTTGAGTTTGCATGTAAAATATCTGGTGACTGTAAACACAGGATGTATTTGGTGGTTTTGGTATGAGCATTTCCCATTTCAAACAAACTCTGTACCCAAAATCCTTCTGCATATTTTGCTATCACCACATTCATAGAAACAGTATCAAATAATAAGGGAAACCATTTGAAGATTAAAAAAGAGATCTGTGGCAGAGAAAACTAGTTTTGGGCTAATGATACAATAATACTTTGTGCATGGAGCCTACCAGAGGATGGTTTCAAAGCTGCAAAAAGATAACACAAAATCAATAAACATAACCAAACACCTTTGACTAAAAAAAAAAAACATATCATAACTCACTTAGATGTGCCACTCCCTCAGGTTTCCATGCGGTCTCTGCATTGTTTTCTTCTCCAGTGTCTTCTAAAGTGTGAAGCATCCTTTTCTTCTCCTCTCCATGAGTCATTAGTGACTTTCTCCCACAACTTTCAGCTCTCTTTCTTTAATAACTGTACTTGTAACCTCCTTATCAATTGCCAGGATTTTTTTAGATCAACAAAGTTGCTGATATTTTTCTATTTTTTTCATGGTATTAACATGCACAACCCTTTCTTTCTGAGCATTTTATTCACTTAGTCCCTCAAAAGTCACAAATCTACTAAATGTTTGGTTTTGGTTTGGTTTTGTTTTAACTTCAAGAAATACTGGTTCCCCTACTTTCTGGGTTTCTTCTCTTTTTCCAATGAACTCACTGAATCACATAAGCATGCTGACTTATTCTCCAAGCTTCACCACTTAGTCCTAGTGAGTCCACCAATTGAGAATTCAGATGAAAAGTAGAAAACATGACGTCATGGGATGACTGAGAGGTTGATTCATAGTTAAACTGTCATTCTCTCCCCTAACATACTTTTTTTTATCAATATTTTTTATTATGGTTTTGTGGGGTACAGTTAAGGGTTAGGTGTACAATTACATTTCATTCAGGCACCCTGTGGATAAGAGGTGTTTCCCCATCCCCAGACAGATATTTGCTACTGTTAATCCCATCCCCCTCCTCCCCTGTAGTTTCTCAGTACCGTCAGTCATTTTCTTGTAGTATTACATTGGATGTTCAAGGTCCATTATATGAGTCAGAACATGTGATATTCGGATCTTTGTTTCTGTGAGAGGTCACTCAGTATTATAGACTCTAGTTCCAACCAGGTTGCAGCAAAATTCATGATTTTGTTCTTTTTTATGGCTGCGTAGTATTCCATCATGTATATGTACCACATTTTTAAAATCCAGTTCTCTCTGATGGGCAGCATGATGTTTCTGGTTCTTGCTATTGTGAACAACGCTGTGGTAAACATACGTGTGCAGTATCTTTTTTATAGAGTGACTTGAGTTCTTCAGGGTATATTCCCAGTAGGGGGATTGCGGGGTCATCTGGGAGGTTGATATTTAGAGCTTTTAGGAATCACCACACTACTTTCCACAGAGGTTGCACTAGTTTACACTCCCACCAACAGTGTAGAAGTGTTCCCTTTTTGCCACACCCTCTCCAGCAGCTGTTATTTTTTGAGTTGTTGATAATTGCCATTCTGACTGCAGTTAGGTGGTATCTCAGTGTGGTTTTGATTTGCATCTCCCTGATGATTAGTGAGGTTGAACATTTCTTCATGGGTTTGTTGGCTGCTCGGATGTCCTCTTTTGTGAAGTGTCTGTTCATATCTTTTGCCCATTTGATAATTGGGTTGTTTGTTTTTTTCTTTTCAGCATGTTTTCATTCCTTGAAGATCCAGGATGTTAAGCCTTTTCAGACCTGGTGCTGGCAAATATTTTTTCCCAGTCTTTAGGCTGTCTCCCTGCTCTCTTGATGGTTTCTTTGGACTTGCAGAAGCTTGTCAGTTTAATAAGGTCCCACTTGTCTATCTTCTCTCTTATGACCTGTGGGTTTCAGGTTTTGTTCGGTAATTGGATGCCAGTTCCGGTTTCCATGAGGATATTTCCTTCATTTTCTAAGGTTCTTATGGTTTGAGGTTTTACATTTAGGTCTCTGATCCATTTGTAGTTAACCTTTGTGCATGGGGATAGATAGGGGTCCTGTTTCAATCTTCTGCATGTGGTCAGCCAGTTTTCCCAGCACCATTTACTGAATAGGTTCTCCTCTCCCAGGTGGTAGGTGGTGGAGTCCTTGTCGAAGATGAGTTGGTTGAGAAATTGAGGTTTTGCTTCTGGAATCTCAATTCTATTCCATTGATCTATATGTCTGTTTCTATACCAATACCAAGCTGTTTTGATGATTGTAGCTTTATAGTAAAGTTTGAAGTCTGGTAATGTGATACCACCTGCTTTGTTTTTTTTTTTTTTTTTTTTTTTTGCTGAGGATTGTTCTGGCTATTCTTGGACGTTTGTATTTCCATATGAATTCCTGTGTTGTCTCTTCTAGGTCTGGGAATTATGTTGCTGGTAATTTGATGGGTATTGCATTGAATTTGTAGATTGCCTTAGGTAAGATAGACATCTTCACAATGTTGATTCTTCCAATCCATGAGCATGGAATATTTTTCCACTTGTTTGTGTTATCTTTGATTTCTTTGAGCATTGTTTTGTAGTTTTCATTGTAAAGGTCTTTCATGTCTCTGGTTAGGAAGATGCCAAGGTATTTCATTTTTTTTGTGGCTATTGTGAATGGAACTGTGTTTTTTATTTGGGTTTCTGTTTGTTTATTATTGGTGTAGAGAAATGCGGACTGTCTTTTGTACATTTATTTTGTATCCTGAGACATTGCCAAAGGCCTTTATCAGTGTAAGGAGGTTTGACAGATTCTCTTGGGTTTTCATGGTACACAATCATATCATCTGCAAAGAGATATAACTTGACTTCCTCTGTTCCTATTTGTATACCCCAGATTGCCTCCTCTTCTCTAATGCTTGAGCAGGACTTCCAATATTATGTTGAACAGGAGGGGTGAGAGTGGGCATCCTTGTCTTGTTCCAGTTTTCAAGGGAAATGGTTCCAATTTTTGTCCACTTAGGAGTATGCTGGCTGTGGGTTTCTCGTAGATGGCTTTTACTATTTTGTGGTATGTTCCCCGTATGCCTAGATGTTCAAGGGTTTTTATCAAGAAGGGGTGCTGGATTTTATCAAAATCTTTTTCTGCATCTAATGAAATAATCATGTGGTTTTTGTTTTGACATCTGTTCATGTATTTAATTACATTTATGGTTTTACGAATATTGAACCAGCCTTGGATCCCAGGAATGAAGCCTACTTGGTCATGATAGATGATTTTTGAGATGTATTGCTGAATTCGGTTTGCTTGGATCTTGTTGAGAATTTTAGCATCTATGTTTATCAAAGATATTGGCCTATAGTGCTCTTTCTTTGTTGGATCTTTACCTGGCTTGGGTATCAATGTGATGTTGGCTTTGTAAAATGATTTGGGGAGAGTTCCATCTTTTTCAATCGCCTGGAATACCTTCAGTAGGATTGGTATCAGCTCCTCCTTAAATGTCTTCTAGAATTCTGCCGGAAAGCCATCTGGACCAGGGGTTTTTTTGTAGGAAGTTTTCTTATTACATAGTCGATTCCTTGATTGT
>NW_007130542.1:0-732 GCF_000164805.1 Carlito syrichta | reverse complement strand
CCTGCAGTTGGCTTATGTGTGCTTTTAATCTTTTGCCTGTACTCTTGTGAAGAATGTTGTTGTTCTTTTTTCTTTTTCTTCTGTGTTCAGTACTTTCTTAAGTGTTTCTTGTAGAGGTGGTCTTGTGGCAGCGTAGATTCTTAGAGATTGGATATCCGGAAAAGATTTCAGTTCTCCCTCACTAATGAAGCCTAGTTTGGCTGGGTAGATTATTCTTGGTTGAAATTGTTTATCTTTTAGAACTTTGAAGATAGGGCTACAGGCTCTCCTAGCCTGAAGGGTTTCTGTGGATAAATCTGCTGCTATTCTAATTGGCCTTCCTTGGTAGGTAGTCTGGCCTTTTTCTCTTGCTGCCTTTAGGATTTTTCCTTTTATAGCTACTTTGGTTAGGCAAATTATTATGTGTCTGGGAGTTGGTCTTCTCATTTGATGTCTTGCAGGGGTTCTCTGAATCTCTTGTGTTTGAATTTTTTCATCCTTGATGAGATGAGGGAAGTTTTCTTGAATGAGTTCATGAAATGTTTGTTCCAGTGTGGCTTTTGTTTCCCTCTCTGCATCAGGAAGCCCAATTACTCTTAGGTTTGGTCTCTTGAAGTGATCATTTATCTCTTACATGTTTTGTTCTGTCTTTTTGAGCTTCTTTTCTATGCTTTTGACAGTTTGGGTTAGTTCTGTGTTTTGGTCTTTGAGCACTGAGATTCTTTCTTCTGCTTGTCTAATTCTGCTTCCATG
>NW_007130541.1:0-820 GCF_000164805.1 Carlito syrichta | reverse complement strand
CCTCCCTGAGGACCCTCCCCTGGGGGGCAGTACAGCAGGAAGCCCGGCAGGAACAAGATGGCACCTCCCTCCAGGACACCCGCAGCTGCTTTTTCTTTCTTCTTCCAGGCAGACATGTGCCCCAGGCTTCCAGGACCAGGTCTTATGCCCAGTCTCTCTCTGACGCCCATGTTCTCTCAGCCCCTCACTAACATATACTGTCCTATCCTTGCATTTGCCTCATGACAACCCTGAGCTTCCCCTGACCTGAAAGCCAACCTTGTGAAGAGGAACAGATAAAAGTCCTGGGCCCTGCATCACTGTACTTGGGCATGTCCTGTACTCCAGGACAGCAGCAGCCTAAGCATTTTCCATGACTCCTGGCAGCCCAGCTGATAGCTATCATCAAAACAGTTAAATTATGAATGGCATCTGAAGCCTTCTTGTGTAAAGCCTTCTTGGCTGAAGCCTTTCCCGAAGCCTTCTCTCCTTAAGCTAGCTGGACTGAAGCACCCTCACCTGAAGCCACCTTGCCTGAAGCCACCTTGCCTGAAGCTATGTCTGCAGAAGCCACCTCACCTGCAGCCTTCTCTCCATAACTTACTGAACTCTTCTCCAAGAGAAGAGTGATGTCGTCACCAAAGATAGAGAGGCAATTTTCGATGATGAACTCTATAAAAGAAATCTGTAACACAAATGACAAAAATGGGGTGCTCTTTTTTCAGCTGGCATACTTATAAATCTATTTCATATATGAATCTTGGAGCTAACAGAACCATGGCATTCATAATTCTGAGAAAAATTCAAAGTTGCTATGCAAATATATGACCAGTTTTTGTAG
>NW_007130540.1:0-2628 GCF_000164805.1 Carlito syrichta | reverse complement strand
CTATTCTTGGTCATTTGTGTTTCCATATGAATTCCTGTGTTGTTTTTTCTAGGTCTGAGAAGAATGTTGGTGATAATTTGATGGGTATTGCATTGAATGTGTAGATTGCCTTAGGTAAGATGGACATCTTCACAATGTTGTTTCTTCTGATCCATGAGCATGGGATATTTTCCCACTTGTTTGTGCCATCTTTGATTTCTTTGAGCAGTGTTTTGTAGTTTTCATTGTAAAGGTCTTTCACGTCTCTGGTTAGGAAGATGCCAAGGTATTTCATTTTTTTTTTTTTTTTTTTGTGGCTATTGTGAATGGAATTGTGTTTTTTATTTGGGTTTCTGTTTGTCTATTACTGGTGTAAAGAAATGCCATTGTCTTTTGCACATTTATTTTGTTTCCTGAGACTTTGCCAAAGGCCTTTATCAATGTAAGGAGGTTTTTGACAGATTCTCTTGGGTTTTCAAGGTACACAATCATATCATCTGCAAAGAGAGATAGTTTGACTTCCTCTTTTCCTATTTGGATACCCCTGATTACCTTCTCTTCTCTGATTGCTCGAGCCAGGACTTCCAATACTATGTTGAACAGGAGGGGTGAGAGTGGGCATCCTTGTCTTGTTCCAGTTTTCAGGGGAAATGGTTCCAATTTTTGTCTGTTTAGGAGTATGCTGGCTGTGGGTTTCTCGTAGATGGCTTTTATTATTTTGAGGTATGTTCCCCATATGCCTAGATGTTCGAGGGTTTTTATCAAGAAAGGGTGCTGGATTTTATCAAAAGCTTTTTCTGCATCTAATGATATAATCATGTGGTTTTTGTTTTGACATCTGTGGATGTATTTAATTACATTTATGGTTTTACATATGTTGAACCAGACTTGCATCCCAGGAATGAAGTCTACTTGGTCATAATGGATGATTTTTGAGATGTGTTGTTGAATTCGGTTTGCTAGGATCTTGTTGAGAATTTTAGCATCTATGTTCATCAAAGATATTGGCCTATAGTTCTCTTTCTTTGTTGGATCTTTACCTGGCTTGGGTATCAATGTGATGTTGGCTTCGTAGAATGATTTGGGGCGCGTTGCATCCTTTTCAATCGCCTTGAATACTTTCAGTAGGATTGGTATCAGCTCCTCCTTAAATGTCTTGTAGAATTCTGCTGGAAAGCTATCCGGACCAGGGCTTTTTTTTGTAGGTAGTTTTCTTATTACATAGTCAATTTCCTTGATTGTTATTGGTCTATTTAGGGTCTCAATTTCTTCTGGTTCCAAACTAGGTAGGTTGTGTGATATCAGAAAGTTCTCCATTTCCTTAAGGTTTTCAAGTTTGTTTCCATATAAGTGTGCGTAGTAGTCTCTAATGATCTTTTCTATTTCTTCAGGGTCTGATGTGACTTCATCCTTTGTGTTTCTGACTAATCCCTCTTAAAAGTTTTACTTCTTACTAATACTGCACTGGGGGCTAGGTATTAATGTATGAGTTTGGGGGAAACACCACATTCATACCATTGCAATATAGAAAAACCAAATACACATCTGCACTACAATTTTGATTGGCTGATCCTGCTCATATGCATGCCTCCTGTTTAAGGGTCCATCTTTTTCACAAAAGAACTACATTCTGCAGTCATGATTTTGTCTTAATTTGGTGAAACTTTTGCAAGCTTGAAATAGCTTCTGAATCTGTGGCACTTGTGGAAGCATTGTTTTTTTTTTCCATTAAGTGTTGTCAATAAGTATTAGGTTCAGTGGTGGCAAAAGTAACAACTTTTCTTCTCCTATCTTACCACTGAAGCTATATTTCCTGGGGTGGCATCTATGTTTGATATCTTTTTGTTTCCTCCTATTCGTAGAAGAATGCTTGACATATGGTAGGTACTAAATATGTCTTTAGAGTAAATATAATCATCAATTCCAAGTTTGTGATTTGAGATGGTAATAAGACCTTAGGGAACACTTTAGTACAAGATAAAGTTGCTGATTTTGGAATGTATTTCTTTTTATACAAAGATTACTCTTTATCTTTTAGGGTCAGATTTCTTTCATCTGCCTGTTGACCAGATATATTTCCAGGCCTCTTCTCATCTTTTCCAAAATTCTTTCTGTATATAATCCCATCTAGTCACATGGGTTCAATAACTGCTGATGATACCTATCTATATAACTAATTTCATTCGACTCACAACTCCTCCTCCTGAGCAACTCCACATGAATGTCCTAGAGTAAAATTAAGCATCTCTATGATGAAATTCATCCTTGTCTTTCTTCAGTCTGCTACACCTTCTTAGGTAACCAGTTTTGGTTAAGGACAATTATTGTTTAAAAACTCAAGCACGAGCATCAAGATTATTCATGTGCCTTTCTTTCTTTTTATATTTTGACTGTTCATTGGTGCTTCCATTGCAATGTCTCTTGAATATCTCCCCTTTCCATCTTTTTTACCAACACTGACCTAATTTAGGCTGCATTTCTTTTATGGGTTGGTCACATATCTTGTCTGCCTTTTGTGACTTTTATTTTCTTCTCTCTCTCTGAAACTCAAAGTTGTGAAATATTCTATGTTTTCATCTGTAAATGCCAGTTATCTTCTCAAAATGCAGATCGGATCAAATCATCTCCTTATAAAACACTGGTGGCTCT
>NW_007130539.1:2024-10902 GCF_000164805.1 Carlito syrichta | reverse complement strand
TCTTGATTCTGATTCACAACAAATATATATTTATAAATATATAAATATAGCTCAAAAGGGGGCATTTTTGTACATTTCTTTTGTCTAATCAATTTTTGCTGCCTTTTGTTGTTAGACATAATTTTGTAGTCTGTCATATTTCTAGTTATTCTTTACTTGCATTACATATAAATAATATAATTCAAAAAATTGCATAATAGTAAACACTGTAGAAGAGTAATAGGACTACTCTACTCTTCTGTTACCATATGGTTATCTTACAAACAACTCTTAAAAAGTAATTGATTTTCTTTTTTTATGAGATATTTTTACCATCATAGTGAAAAAACATAATTATCATAATAATAGCTAAGATTTAGCATTGTTTCCACGTGTTGGACACTTAAAGTGCTTTGCATTGTAAACTCATTTACTACCCACAACAACCTATGCCTCTTCTCAGATACACTTAAATAAGCTGTACATTTTCTGTAGTTTCTATAGGAACAAATTGGCAAAATGGACAGTGCACTTTAAAAAAAAAAAAGACAGAGAATGCAGAAGACAAAAAAGACCATCAAAAATAAAATCAGTTTCATTTCTGGAATCACGCATAATTCACAGGCAATGAACTTATATTTTCAAAGATAGAAACTAGGACCAATTTTTCCTCCAGCACATATATTCATTTCTTCTCTAGGAAAGCCAGGCAAGGCTGGTCAAGAAAGCAGGAGAGACCCTACAAGCAAACCCACAAGGTCTGGAATTTTCACCTTGGGTATCCTCTGTTTTCACATCTTCTATGTCTTGCTCCTATTTGCATCCCTCTCTCACTTCCACTCCAGTGGGTGAGTGTGATTATTAAAAAATAAGAAAAAAATAATTTCCTTGGTTGCTATAGGGAAAATGGACTTGAAGAAATAAGAATGGAAACAAGGAGATTGGAGGAACTTGCCATAGATTATGTGATAGATGGGTGGTATGTCCCAGAGGGATAGCAGAGGAAACAGAAAATGGATGGCCAGACATAGTTTGGAGAGAGAATCAAAGAGACTTGTGAATAGAATGTATGTGTAAGACTGAGACCCACACCCTCCAAAACTGGTGTAAAGAATAGCATCTTGATTTTTGGACTGAGTAACTATGCAGATGATAGGGCTATTGAGTGAGATGGAAAACAAAGAAGGAACAATTTTGAAGGGAAAAAAATCAGTTCATTTTTGGAGTGGAGAGAGAGAAAATAAGAGACCAGAACCAAATCTTAGAGTATTCAGATGAATATAGTATCATGAATGTAAGTAATTGACTTTCAGAATAATCCTTCAATTATTTTCCTTTGGGACTAGTAATCTTTGCCTTCTCTACCTTATCTTATACTCCATATAATTAAACTAAGCTAATACATCTCTGAAACAAATATATTTGTAGCCTTATAGAAGAGACATCTGAGAAAATCAAGTTCAAAAGGAACAAAAAAAGAGAAAAGTATAAAAGAGTGTTGGGCTCATTGCTTAATTTATTTTTGACCCTGAACATCTGGGCCGGAACTTGCTTGTTTTGAAAGGTGACTCTAAGTTACTCTGTACTGGTAGAATGTATTAAAAGGAAAGGAATACTTTATAAGACATGATTTCAACTTAATAATTGTAGACTTTGCATTCATATAAATCATCTACTACGTTCATAAAGTCAGTTATAAGAAAATTTACAATATACTGTGCTGTTTTGGATCATGCTACGCTTCCTTTTCTAGCTTCTTAGACTTGCTAGAGTATCAAATTTAATTTTCAGATTTTCTCCAAACTGTGGAAATGTATTGCAGAAAGATGGAGAAATATCAGTGTCTCATATGCTCAACTTTAGTAATCTCTTGAAGATTTACTCTCAGAAGAAATATCATTCTTGATATCAAAAATTTATTTATTAATAATTGCACACAAAAGACCCAATAATTCATAAAGAATATAAATGAGTAAACAGTAAGCTTTGTTAGTTTTCTAATATATACCTTAAGATGACTGGTTTGGAGTCATTTCACATTGTACAATTTTATTACTAAATTTCTGTGGTGAACTTCCAAGAACTAATATTCCTTAAAAGACATACTTGGATGAGTTGACATTGAAATTTTTATTTTTTATTTATTTTATTATTTTATTTTTTTTAATTTTTGAGTTGGAGTCTCATTCTGTCGCCCAGACTGGAGTGCGGTGGCCGCTCCTGGCACCGCAGCCTCGACCTGCTAGGCTTCAGCGATCCTTCCGCTTCAGCCTTCCAAGTAGCCGGAATTACAGGCATGCGCTACCATGCCCGGCTGATTTTTTGATTTATTGTAGAGATGAGGTCTCGCTGCCCAGGCGGGTCTTGAACCTGTGGGCTCAGGCAATCCACTCACCTCAGCCTCCCAAAGGCACAGGATTACCAGCTGAGCCACCAAGCCCAGCTGACATTGAGATTTTTAAAAGTCTTGTTTATAGACTTTATGAGCCATTATAACCTGAAAGATAAGTTAAAAGATAAAGGGAAAATCCTCCAAAAACTCATAATATGCTCCCTCTTAGGGTCCTGCCTAGTCCTATGGTGTGAAAGTGTAAAATGAACAAAGGGCTCACAAGCTAGTTTTAGAAGAAAGGTTCCAGCAACTAAAATATTTTATTTTAGAGCAAAAAAGATGACAAAATCAACAGCAAGTATAATAGCATACCTTTACCGAACACTTGCCATGTACTGTTCTTCGCAGCAACTCTGTAAGGTAGGTAATAATGGGTATTATTATACTCATTTCACAGATGAGAAGACTGAGGTGTAGAGAATTAAATAATGTGCCCAAGGCCATCCAGGTAGTAAATGATGAAGGTAGAAGTTGAACCTAACTGTAGAGCACTCTTTAACACTACAGTCACCATAAAGCATAAAAATGATATTCGTACAGAATACAGAGTAGTTCATTGAATCACATAACTTCTCAATATATTTTTACCAAAATAAGGGAGTTTGAATCTATTCAAGTTTTTAGTTAACAGCACTTACCAAAAGTAGGGATAATGAAGGAAGAATAAGTTAAATAATGTCACATGGAAACAAGCATGCAAATCTAGACCACAGGACATAGCCCAGAATTACTGACCTGTTTCTATAACAAACTGATGGCATGCCAAAAACAAACAAATAAAACCACTGGGGCTTATGCTAGGATCTTGATGCTCAAAGTGTAGTCCAATTCTAGTCCAGCAACAATGGCACCACCTGGAAGATTGTTAAAAATGAAATAGTTGAGTCCTTGATCAGCCCTGCTGAATCTTAAGATCCTTAAGTGATTAAGTGATTCATTTGCATATTAAAGTTTGAGAAGCATGGTTTAAATGACTACAGATTTAACCAATTGTATGTAGACCTTGTTTGAATTATGATTTATCAAATCAACTGCAGAAAAAAAAATTACAGTTGGGGAGATTTGATCATGAACTAGTTTATAGATTCTATAAAGGAATGAGTGCTAATTTCATTAGATATAAGAAAGCAGCTAATGGTTATGGGTGAATATCTAAATCTCTTGAAATATAAACATGCATACTAAAGTGTATATGTCTGAAATTTGCTTCAAACTGTTTTAGCAAAGAAAATAGCAATGAGCAATGCAAATGTAACAAAATCTTGAAAATTGTTGAATATATGTGCTTGGTTATTTTACTCTTCTACTTTTGAGTATGTTACAATTTTTCCTAAATATTTTTTAAAGATTAAAAGCAATGGTTTTTTGCCTTAGAAATTTTAGAAATTGCTATAAGAAGGAAGTTTCTTATAGTAAGAGAGATTAATCATTTAAAGGGATGCCAGAAAAATCTTTCACCAGAGGATTTTTTAAAAATAGGACAAATTCATTGGTCTGGAGCAATTTTAGATACAGTCATGATAAAAACCAAAGGCTTAAAAATCTGTCAAGCTCTCTTTTGCAAAAATGATTCTATTGGAAGTATTATGCTTTATGAGTAATTTGGGTCATTGACCCCAAAATTAGTGTTTTAGACATGATTTTAAAAGCAGTTAGTGATGCTCCTATTCTAGCCTTGTATTTCCTGTCATGACATTCTTCACTGGCAGGTCACTTCATGCTTGAATGATGGGATGCTGAGCTACCTACTCATTCAAACCAAGCCTTTAATAGAGAGTCCTGTACTGATCTCATTCTGTTGAGGTTTTATGCTTATATGTGCAGAGTAAGACCTTTTGATGTTCCATGTTCAATAGAAAACTCTTTAAGTTGGTGTGTGTTTGTCATATAGAATGGCATTTCTTTCACCTTCATATAAACCCCTTAATGTACTTACCTACTGTAAAGCATATCATTTTTTATCCCTGGGAAAGGGAGGCAAAAAGGAATTGCACAAGCTATTAAAAACCATACCCTTTTGCAACTTATCAAGTGGCAGTATTTTTGGTAATGTGTTTTGTATGCTTGGCTCCCTCCTATAGAAACCTGAAAATAGTTCTCAAAGACTAAAAATTAAACTCAGTCAACATACCCAGAGGTAGACTCTTTTGTTTATAGGTAAACCACTGATACCTAACTGGTTTAGTAGATGCCGTGTGTTTATAGGGTTAGTCAGTGGAACAGCAAAAATTTGCTTCCAGAAATCTTCTCTTTTCAAATACAAGTGGTTTCTCCTATATGGTACTATATGTTGGTCTATTTGTTTGGACGTCATAGAATAATCTAGAGGATCTAAGTTTTTCTTAGTCAAATATATATTAGGAAGAATAAATCAGGAGAATAATTGGTTAGAGGAGGGAATTTTGGTTTCAATTCTGGAGCAGAGAGGCACTGACATTCAGGCACTGCTCCTTAACATTCCTCTAATTTAGGTATGCCCATGGTGAGAGGCTCTCTGTTTATGGGAAACCACATTCTTAGATGTGTATGATTTTTCAGTTCAAATACTTATGCTTTCTCTCTATTCTTCTAGTACATTTCCAGTCACCTAATCTCACTATTCCCTGAACACGAGCAACCCCCATAAAATTATCTCCATTGTGCCTTAGCTCTCAGTCAGTACACACAAACTCAGTGGTCAAATTGTAATCATTCCTTTGGCATGCTGCAAACAAGCTCCCACACACCTCTACCCCTCAGCTTGTTTGTTCTTCTACAGTACAATATTATTATCCTTGCCTAGAGAGATGTAATTAGAATAATTTCTTGTTTTTCCTAACCCTGTTGCTCTTGTTAAAAATTGTTTATGATTATAAAACAATATCTCAAGCTTTAATATGCTCCCACTACTAACTATAGATGAATTTGAGAGGAAACACAATGCAAAGTTTCATAGTTTAATAAGTTAGTAAATATAGCAACAATTTTATATACTTTTGCTACTCTAAAATTATGTTATGTCAAACAAAAGAGTTTTAATGTGTATGTACGTGTGTGTGTGTGTGTGTGTCCAATATGGGTTACAGAGAAATAGGACAATAAGACAATACTGTTTATGGATCATTTTCCCAAAAAAGTAAAGTCAAGACATATAAAAATGAGCATGTGTTAAATATTTTATTTAACTTGTTAATGGAGGAACCAGTAAGATGTTCTAGACAGTTTAAAGGAGAGTTCAAATAACAGACATATTTAAAAGTCAGGATTATTGTAATGAATGTGCAGATGGAGACACGTTCTTCTACTGCTGGGAAAGAAAATCAATCCCAAGTCTACTGGACAGAATTTGCATAAACAAGAATTTCTTTGTCCACAAGAATTATTTTGCATTATTTTCAGTTTTTACAACTGTAGAGTTGTAAATTAGCTTCCCTAGAGTCAGAATCAGATAACCCATAGGAATATACTCTAGACACTGGATAGTTTTCCATGAAGGTACAGGTTTTTTTTTTAACCAACAGTGCTATATCCCTAAGGGCATCATACCCTTAGTGAGTTCCTACTGCCCACAAAATGTCGACTCTTTAGGCTGGCATTCACAATTTAGCTTCAAATTCTTTACAACGATTTCTGTAAGGTTATCCAGCTTATGCCCATTCTCCAGAATAACCAAGACAGATGCAGCTGTTACAGTACAGAAAGAGTTTAATATCAAAAAGCAGCTCATTGAGGCAGGCAAGAGATATTTCTCAAATCCATCTCCCCGAGAATTCAGAGCCTATGGCTTTTAAAAGGAATTTGGCAGCAGAGGGCTAGAGATTACTGATTGGTTGGAGATGATGTCACAGGTATGTCAAAACTCTTCTTGTCACAGAGCCAGATTCTGGGAGAGATCACAGAACCAGTGGAGTCAGCTCATATATATTTTGGGTCCGGGTGGGATCTCAGGTCCATAGGAATATACAGTTTGAAAAACATCTCAAACACCATTCATAGAAATTTTCTTTTGTGTGTGTGTGTTACTATTTAAGTGGTTTATTTCAGTCAATGTGCAAAACTAATGTAGCACATAGAATTAAAGATTAATCATACCTTACAGTTATTCTAGTTTAACACTTTTAACAAGATTTATTAACATTTTTTTTCTAAAGAGCTTCAAGGTACAGTTTTTGTTTATTCAGGTTATATGAATAACTAAAGGAACATATTTAGAGAAATGACATTTAGTAGAATATTAGAAATCTGTGCTGGTTGTAAGTTGAGTTTGACCAATGATACATCAGAATCTTCATAGACTGTTAAGAATAGTGACAATCAAATGACTTTTTCAGTGATTTGAAAAATTGTCTTTTAAGAATTAATTTAAAAAATTAATATAGTTGGAGTTTGGAATCAGACCTGGGTTGATTCCTTGTTCTTTCTAGTGGAGAAATTTTTTACCTGTAAAGTGGACTTATACTAGTGTTGGCTCATTTATTAGGTCTCAGTGAATTTTCAATAGATGTTGTCTATAGAACAAGTCCTGCAACCATCAGGCACTGACTCCTGGGCAGTAAGGCATTATAGAGGTAGTTTAAGAGAAAGGTATGTAGGAAGTAGGGTCCCTGGAGATTAGGCTGCTTGAGCTCTTTGGGACATCATCAAAGAGATCTGTACAGTCTTAGGCTCATTGTTTAAGAGAAAATATGTTTATCAGCATCGTGGCAGCTTCCTTATTCCTAGGGACAGCCTGAGGATAATAAACTGCATTTGATCGAACTGAAGGCAAACTTAGAGTCAACAGACTTGTTCATTTCTAACTATAGCTGCACCTTTGCAGGAAACAGAAACTGTCTCTTCCACAGTTTTTACCCCATGGCCCTATATTGATTTTATATAGGTGGTTGAACAACCCATCAGCCCTGTACCCTATTTTATTCAACTAAAGTTAGTTACATCTTCCCAAATTGTACTCCTTCAAGTCCCTGATAAATTGTCATCTCCTCCAAGAAGTCATGTTGAATTTTATCCATCCTAACTAGAAATTACTATTCCTCCCCTTGATACTCATCACATGTTTTGTGTGTGTGCTTCTCTTGTGCTTTGAGTATCTCTTGTGATTTAACAGTTCTTACACTTGAGGTACATCAGAGTCACCTGGAGGGCTTGTTAAGATACAGATGCTGAGTCCCACTCATCCTTTGTATCAGTAGATCTGAGGTGGAACCTGAGAATCTGCATTTCTCACAAGTTTCAAAAAATGTTAATGCTGCTGTTCTGAGAACAACACTAACTGCCACGCACCCAGATGTGAAAAAACACATATTCAACAAATTTAGTTTAAAGACCAAATTAGCTTTCTAAAAGCGATTCATAAAAAATAAAATAGAAGAGGTGCTCAATGAGGTGGGTAGAGTGGGCTTTATAGTCAGAAAAGGGCTAAAGAAGCACAAACAGAATAAAACATGGATTGATTGTTTCAGCTACTTTACTTATAGAGTTAAAACAAAGGGGACTTTCTGATCATGCAACCTCAGGTTGATGGGATCCTTCTGATTGGATGCTATGAATCTCCCATTTTGTTTTTAAACTGGCTCATTTTAAAGTTCATTGTGATTACTTGATACTTACCCCAAGTGACTCTATTATGATTTGGTCTTCTAAGGCCTAGTGTAGGAGTTTAGTTCGAAACAATGGCCTACCATAAATTTTATTTAATA
The DNA here is from genome assembly GCF_000164805.1 of Carlito syrichta. Taxonomy (NCBI): domain Eukaryota; kingdom Metazoa; phylum Chordata; class Mammalia; order Primates; family Tarsiidae; genus Carlito; species Carlito syrichta. The sequence goes on along the minus strand of NW_007130539.1, from coordinate 2,853 downwards.
CAGAGGAACAATGTAAAAGACTACAGATAAGAAGATGAATGAGACACAGACCCAGCCTTTATGTTCACAATCTAATGGGAGTGTTGAAAGTTGGCTCCCCAGCCAGGTGCAGTGACACATGCCTGCAATCCCAGCACCTTTGGAAGGCAGAGGTGAGAGGACTGCTTGAGCCCAGGGGTTCGAAACCAGCCTGGGCAACTTGATGAGGACTTGTCTCTATAATAAATCAAAAATTAGCCCAGTATGGTGGTACATGCCTGTAGTTCCAGTTACTTGGAAGACTGAGGCCAAAAGAACATCTGAGCCCAGCAGGTCGAGGCTGTGGTGGCTGTGAGCATGTCACTGCACTCCAATCTGGGTGACTGATAGAGTGAAAAAAAGTTGACTCCCCAAAATATCACTAAAACCATGTTTTGGTAAGACAGAGCTTGGGGTTCTTGAGATAAGGAGAGTACCACCTCAACAGAGCCTTTGTAGCAACTAGGAGGAAGGATCAAGCTGGAATATTTGAGATTTTTAAATCTAAGTTAGGGTAGATTTTTTTTTCTTCAACCAGACTTTAGTGGTTTCTTTTTTTTATTTTAAAGATGTGGGGTGCAATTCAGGATTAGGTATGCAAGTAGTCATCATACAGATCTTTTAATATGGTAACTTGGCTAGGATTAGTTAAGGATAATGATATGATACTTTAGGACTAATAAGATGAAGATTTTGAGGCAAGAGACTCAAAGTATATAAACTATTGATTAATTCTATTGAAGAGTTGATAATCATTCAGGATTCTTCTAGAATAAACCAGAAATCTGTAGAGTATAAAGTCATGTTAATA
>NW_007130539.1:0-1148 GCF_000164805.1 Carlito syrichta | reverse complement strand
CCATAAATCCAAAAATTAGCAATGTTCGGTGCCACATGCTTGTGATTCCAGCTACTTGGAAGTCTGAGGCAAAAGGATCACGTGAGCCCAGCAGGTTGGGCTGCAGACTGTGAGCATGCTACTGCACTCCAACCTGGATGACAGAGTGAGACTCCAACTCAAAGAAAAAAAAGGTAACATTGTTACATTGCAGATCAATTTTTAGAAACACCCCAAAGTGCTTATATTACAGTTACATCTGAAAAACACAAATCTTTTGCAATTCAAATTCTGCAAGTGATTCAATGTTTACATTGAAATTCTTGCAGAAATAGTTAAAACTTGTTTTTAACAAATACACCTTATGTTTCATCCCAATACTTGAAAGAGTATATAACATGCTTTTTACAGTTCAAAATTCAAATTAGAAAATATGCATATTATCAAGTAAATGTAGAATTAGAATTATTCATGACAAGATAATATGCATGCTGTATAAAATCACTGAGGTAAATTCACTTCCATATCTATTAAAATTTTAAGAAAACATCTACATGAATGGTAGTATAACTGTAGAAATTATCAGATACATGCCATTGTGCTAATGGCATTCACAATATATAAATTTACTAGCTAAGGAATCATCATTCTGTTAGCAATAAATTATTTTGCACACAGCTATCATGTTCCTTTGCCATATAGGCTTATATCACACCTTTCTTTTAGTCCCAGATCTCTCTATTCGAGTTCCAGCTAAATCAAATTGGTGCAAAGAGGACTTGAGAGACTAGGGTGTCTTAAAGGGGACATCATAGCTTTTAAAACTATTAAGTGAAAATGTGGGGCACAGAAAGATATGTCGGGAAGTGGCAACAGCTGGCCCCACATCTTTCTGTAAATGAGATGGAGAGGTATCTGGATCAATAGAAGCATGAGATTCCCATGCACAACATACCAAAGTACAAGCGCAAAAGAATATGAGATGTTATATCTAGATACAGGATGAAATAAGGCTTTCATAAAACAGACTATAAAAGTTGCCAGCAGCATAAGGTGGTTATGGGAGTGCATAATCTTTTCCAATATCTACTAGATCAGGGTTTCTCAATGTGAGAGATGGTAGCATACCCCCAAAATCCAACTATGATGAACAAAGTCATGAATAATCT
>NW_007130538.1:0-8296 GCF_000164805.1 Carlito syrichta | reverse complement strand
GCTGGCTCTTCAGGGGTGATGGGCAGGGAGAATGAAGTCTTGGTCATTACAGTATCCCCATTGAATCCTGAAATAATGAAAGTTAAAAGTTATATGTAAATATTATGAGCAACTTGTATAATTTCCCTTATGATATTTACTTATGGTAAAATTTTGGGAAAATTTTGACTCGTACCATAAAAATAAGCATACTAAAATAAACCCAACATTCATAAAGCACAAAAGACCTTTATGTTTTTTGAGATCTTAATCATAGCACTGTGCACTGCTCATTTTAGGTCATTGTTCCTTTCCAAATTTTTAAAGGCAAAATATATCTTCCCTTCTCTTAAGTGTAGTCTATAGGACTCTAACACGAGGTTACAATAAACATGGGAGGCTATATAACCCCAAAGTTCATCCTTCCACACCATTTTCCTCCCTCATCTCCCTGCTGTCCTTACCAGGAAGCCAGAGCATTAGTAGATCCAAGAAGTGAGCAGCAAAGCTCATTTTGAGCCACTGAGCTTAGGTTAGAGATGAGTTTTAATCTCAGACTCATGAGGGAAGGGCCTCCCTAGGGAACACTATGAAAATCCCCTGGTGCATGCAGTGGTGTGAAGAGAGTTAATGGGGGAGGGTGCCTCTCCTGTAAACAATTTGGCATAAAATGTCCCTTGGGAGCTGAACAATGGGCATACGGGAACATACAGAGTGAAATAATAGACATTTGAGTCTCCAAAGTTTGGGGTGGCCAGAGGGTGGTGAGAGATGAAATTTGACCACATGGACACAATGACAATAAATGGTTGATGGGTACATTAAACACTCAGGCGTCAGTACTCTGCAGTGTATCCATGTGAAATAGCTGCACCTGTAGCTCTAAATCCATAAAATAAAAAATTACAGTAAAATTTCCTGTGTAGAGAATCATAGATATAATATCCAATTAGACTGTATTAGTGAAAAGAATATGAGTATGAAAGTTTTGAGTTACTGTAAGACATTGTGTATGATACGCCACATTAAGAAAGCACACAAAACCCAACAGTATGGAAATTTGTGTCAAGTCAGTACCAATGGGTGCTGAGCACCGTCCTGCTTGGCCCCATTCCTGCCCATCTAGAGAATGAAGAAGCCCCGTAACCACAAGCACTTTTGGCAGAAGGTCTGTAAATGAAAAGATGTCTGGAGCCAGTTCATGGGTTTTCTGGTGAAAATACAAGTGTTAGAATTGCTCTTCTTTTGGGAACAGGTGAGTTACCTCTTTAAGATCTCTCTGTCAAAAGACTAAACCTGGAGAATGCCGCGTATCTCTTGCATATAGCCCAGCATAATTAAGAGGAAAGAGAAGAATTATATGCCCCAGGCAGTGAATTTAAATTCCTGATGAACAGTTGTTGATTCTGATATAAATCCCATCATAATTACCTATCATACACCAGATTTTTCATGGGGATCTCTCTCTCTCTCTCTCTCTCTCTCTCTCTCTCTCTCTCTTTACTGGTAAGCAATTCCATTTATTTCATGAAGTTAACATAACCCAAAATAGCAAAGGTGACCAAAGAGAGTCCAAAATACAAAGGCTATAAATCAATCTTACTTATGTAGATTTAAAAGTTCAAAATAAAGTAAGAGAAAAGTAAATTAAGCAGAAGACTGAAATAAATATCTGCCATAATCAAGTAGAATTGATTTTGAGAGTTCAACAATTGTTTAATACTAGAAAATCTATAAATAAAAGACAAAAACCATTAATCATCTTGAAGTATGCTAAAAACGAATTTGAAAATTAGTAACTTATTCATTAGGAAAAAGAAAAGAACTTTTAAAACACAGGGATCTCTTAATGCAAGAAGGTCCCAGGATAATGATACAGAATGAACAAGAAATAACTTTGCATTGTGTTTTTCTGAGCATTATTTAGAAAAAATCATGCCACAGAGACTTTCTTGTGATGTGAAATCAAGTCCTATCAAGTCTCCCAAGTTCTTGTCAACACTAAGTGAGAATCTGTATCTCCTGCTGGACCGTATGTTGGGCACCCACATCCATGAGTCCACAGTTCTAAAGGACATCATCTATTAAGAAGTGCAAGATTTGGAGCTATAGGTTTATATCTCGGGGTCACCTGTATTATGAGTGCCATTTGTTTCCTGGGATTTCATGAATATAAGATCTCAACTAAGGAATGTCAGTCCACCACACCACCAATTATTAAAATAAGGAAGCAACATCACTATTTTTAATTTGTCAGAGATTTTTTTAAAGGTATGAATGCAATTCAGGATTAGTTATAGAAGTGGTCATTGTATGGGTAAAGTTTGGGTTTCCCTTTGTTCCCCACTTTGCCTGGTTTGAGATCAGATACCATTTTCTTGTGAAGTGTGCTTCCTCTTCACCTGGTAGTTTCCCACTACTACCAATCTCTTTCATATAGTATTATGATAATTGTTCAGGGTCCACTTATGAGTGACACCATGTGGCATTTAGTTCTTTGTTTCTGTGATAGATTACTGAGTATTATAGACTCTACATCCCTCCAAGTTGTTATGAAGTTCGTAATTTTGTCCTTCTTTAGGACTGCATAATATTCCATCATATATGCATACCACATTTTTTATCCAGATCACTTTCAATGGGCAGCATGATTGGCTCCATGTTCCATGTTTTTGCTATTGTGAATAATGTTGCAATAAACATGTATATGCAGGTATATTCTTCACAAAGTGATTTTAGTTCCTCTGGGTATATTCCCATGAATAGGTTTGCTGGGCCATATGGATGGTTAGTTTTTAGATATTTTAGGAATCATCACACTGTTTTCCACAGAGGTTTTACTAGTTTACACTCTCACAAAGAGTGTAGGAGTGATCTCATTTCTTTCCACCATCTGTTACTTTTTGTTTTATTAATTTTGGCCATTCTTACTGGAGTTAGATTATCTCAGTGCAGTTCTAATTTGCATTTCTTAGATGATTAGTGATGCTGAGCGTTTTTTTTCAGGTGTGGTTTTCTTAATATTAAATTGAACAGCTTCTAAATAATGTGCCTATATCAAAACTCTTCAGAAAGAAAATCACTGTTCCAAAAAAATATGTAGGAACTATTGAATGCTTGCTTTGTAATGATGTGTGATCTTGGGTAATTTAAGAAAAAAAATACATAATTGGTAAAGATCATGCACAAAAAATACATTTATCCGAATACTTTCAGAAGAAAGCTTGATATGACCATATTCTGGAATATCCAACAAAATAATATCTTTTAACAAGGTTAGAAAAATAATTAAGTAAAAATATATTGACCTTAAATGATCACACCATAAGACTCTGGGTTGATGTTAACAAATTATAGTAAGCACAGAGAACTAAAGTAAATATTAACTATTTTGTTATGTAATTTTTATTTATTATTTTATTTTGATAAATGTTGTAATGTTTTTCTTACAATGCAAACCAATTCAAATCTGATATTTAGTCTTGAAAATGTCAGACTTGGGCAAACCCCTCAGGTCTCCTATTACTGTGGGAGCTATTCTGTACTACCAATAAATCCGGCTTTAAAAAGAAAGAAAGAAGGAAAGAAAGAAAGAAAGAATGAAAGAAAGAAAGAAAGAAAGAAAGAAAGAAAGAAAGAAAGAAGGAAGGAAGGAAGGAGGCAAAGAAGGAAGGAAGGAAGGAAAACATCAGACTTGTAATTAATCATGATAGTGAAAGAACTTAAAAACATCAGATGCTGAAAAGCAAAAGTATGCACGAAAAGCAAATGAAGTATAAAAGAAAAATATGGCACATCCTATAGCTGGATTAAAAGAGCTATTATTTATTTATTTATTTATTTATTTATTTATTTATTTATTTATTTATTTGAGGTGGAGTCTCACTCTGTCACCCAGAATGGAGTGCAGTAGCTGCTCCTGGCCACTGCATCCTCGACCTGCTGGGCTCCAGCGATCCTTCCACTTCAGCTTTCCAAGTAGCTGAAACTACAGGCATGTGCTACCATGCTCGGCTAATTTTTGATTTATTGTAGAGATGAGGACTCACCAAGTTGCACAGGTGGGTCTCGGACCCACGGGCTCAGGCAATTCACTCACCTCGGCCTCCCAAAGTGCTAGGATCACAGGCTGAGCTAACAAGCCCGGCCAAAAGAGCTATTTTTAGAGGATGTTAAACTAAATATCAATTCCATTCAGTATTAAGTTGTGAAACTTGCATTTCAGAAATGTGAATAACAAGAAAAAAGGTCTTGATTTCTTTTAGTATAAGCAAATATTAAAATGCGATTTTTACAAAGTATTCTTTAGAAGTTGTGAATTTAAAAGAGCATTGCTATTCCCTGTGAAAGATAGCGACAAATTGTTTTTTTCTTCTTCTTCTTCTTCTTTTTTTTGGTCAGGGTTTTCTCTGTGCTCTGTGTCTCAGGCTGGAGCGCAGAGACACAATAGTGGCCTCAAACTCCTGGCCTCAGGTGATCCTTCTTCCTCAGCCTCCTGAGTAGCATACACTAAAAGCATACAGCACCACAACACTCTAATTGTTTTAACTTTTGAAGAATTTAAGCTTCAATATATTGCCCAGGTTGGTCTCAATCTCTTGGGTTCAAGCAATTCTCCTGGCTAGGCCTTTCAAAGTCCAGGAATTACAGGTGTGAGCCACTGTGCCTGGACATCTTAATGATAAATATTTTAAAAGTTGATCACTGTGATTGGTTAAGTCATCATACAATCTGTTGCTTTGCTTATCAAGAAAATGTTAAATCTTGCAATTTTTAAAAATTTTAGTCAGAAAAAGGCTGAATTTTTATGTTATCTATAGACTGAAAGTATAATACTCCAGATTTTAAGCAGGAATGACTTTTTCCTATATGTTGATACTTTATGTTGAGTCTTTGAAAATACCCAATGTAGCTGGTCACTCCCAAGTGGACACAGATAAGAAGGGTGTAAGAATAGGTTCCATCTGGATCCAGTTGTGGAGCAGAACCCTGTGTGCCCCTAATCTTCACCAATGTCAACTGAAGGAGGAAAAACTTATGTAGGTAAAATTTATTATACTTTTTTCTCCTTTGTCTGATATTGTTATTTTGGAATCCACAAAATTGGTAGGTTTTGTATTATTTGCATAACTTAGGATGAGAATCTTGGAAACTGAATCATTTATGTCCATTATGCTGGAGTCAATGTTTGTGGGGCAGTGTGATTCAGCTTGTAGTAGATTTGAGGGTTTTGGAACTGATCAAGGATAAAAGGATGATCACAGGGTGGCAGCAGCACACACAACCTGCCTTTGGTGATATGTGACAGAATTGTCCAAAGAAGTTTTGTACAGTAGGAGTCTTTTCAGAGGCTAAGTTTTCAGAGTTGCTAGTCAGAAGGGTAAAAAGGCACTGGATAAGTGGCTAATGTGTCCAGGTCATGTCACACAGCAGTATGGAGGGTGGGGAGCTTTATGGGTCAGGGAGGTTCAAAGGGCAACAGTGGTTTGGAGATTGCTTAACCTTTGGAGATTGTCAATAGATGTGGGAAAAGATTTTTTGGAGTATGCAAAGCAAGCATCCTCTAAATGTCTAACAATCTGCTCCTTTGGGCTGTTTTTGAAATAATTCAATTATAAAATATGATTTTGGCATAGGCCACTGAGAAATAAGACTACAGTTTAGAATTAATCAACCCAAGGACACTGCACACCTGCATTAATTTATAGCACTAATGCACGTTCCATAGACTTTGTTCTATAGACTGTAATTGTCTAAACTACACTGCTTTTGAATGAGATTGGAGACACAGAGTCCTGAATAAAGCCTAGAAATCTTAAACATGCAACTGAGTAAAGATTTACATATACTATCCATCCAGATTCAATTGTAGAATATTTGAACTTCTCCAGGTTCTTCCTTCATGCACCTTTCCAGTCAACAACTGCTCACTGTGTCCCAAAACAAGGTAACTGGTTGTCTGTCATTGACCAGAATAGTTTGATTTTCTCTGAGTTAGAACCTCATGTAAGTGAAGTAAGCACCTTGGTTTGTTTGGTTTCTAGCTTCTTTTATTTTTTTCTCTCTTTTTGAGGTTTTCATTTCTTCCTGTGGATTCAAGACTCTCTACTATCATTTCCTGTGATTCTGAAGAATTTCCACTTGAATTTCTTTTACATCATTTCAGAAAGTAATAATTTCTGTTCGTTACTGATTATCAAAAAATATTTTTATTTTGCCTCTATTTTGAAGCACAGTTTCACTGGATATAGAATTGCTGCTTATATATTTTTTACTTGATATTATTATATAGTTGTAGGGTACATCTCAGGGGTGGATAAATAAGTAATCTATATGCTTGTGAAGTTTGAGCCTCCAACTTGTTCCCAATTCCCTTGGTTTAGGACCAATACCCTTTTTGTTGTTGCATGTCCCTTACCACATCCCCACATAGTGTTCCACAACTGATAATCCCTCTCTTGTGCTATTGTGATTATGAGTGAGAAGAGTGGTATTTGGTTTTTTGTTTCTGTGATAGATCACTAAGCATGATTATCTCCAATTCCATCTGATTTGCCAAGAAGTACATGATTTTTTTCCTTTTTTATGACTGTGTAACATTCTATCACGTATATGTATCACATTTTCTTTATCCCATCTACCTTCAATGGGCAGTAGAGTTGGTTCCATGTTTTTGCTATTGTGAATAGTGCACCAAGAAACATGCGTGTGGTGGTCCCTTTTTTTTTTTAGAATGATTTATGTTCCTCTGGGCATACTCCCATAAGGGAGATTGCTGGGTCATGTCAAAGGTCAATTTCCAATTCCTTTAAAACTTGCCATGCTATTTTCCATAGAGATTGGACTGGTTTGCATTCCCACTATTTAAATATGCCATTCCCACTGAAACAACTGTCTATAAAATTCAGCATCCCTTCTTGATTAAAAAAAGCCCTAAACATCTAGACATAGACAGAGCATACCTCAAAATAGTAGGATAAAACCAAGTCAACATACTGACAAATGTATAAAAATTGGAAGATTTACCTCTGGAAACCAGAGCAAGACAAAGCTGTACATTTTCTCTTTTTTCTTATTTTAGTATAAAGATGTGGGATACAATTCAGGGTGATGTATACAAATGTTAATTATGCAGGTACCCATGTTGATGAGGTATGCCCCACCCTCCCCTAGCAGTTTCCCTCAACTTTCACCCCTCTTGTTCAACAGTGTTGGAAATCCTAGCTAGAGCAGGAAAAAGAGGCAAAAGGAAGAAATCCAAAAAGAAATAGAGGAAGTCAAGCTATCCCTCTTTTCTCACAATGTGATTTAATATCTCGAAAATTCAAGATAATCTGTCAAAAAACTTCTTGCACTGATAAATGACATTGACAAATTCTCAGGCTACAAAATCAATGTTCAAAAGACAGTTGCATTTTATATATCTACAATAAATAGGTGGAGAACCAAATAAAAAGCAGAATTTCATTAACAATTACTGCCAAGAAAATTGAAATGCCTTGGCATCCTCCTAATCAGAGAAGTGAAAACCCTTTACAATGAAAACTATAAAACATTGCTCAAAGAAATGAAAATGACACAAATAAATGGAAAAATAACCCATGCTCATGGATTGGAAGAATGAAAACTGTTAAGAGGTTCATCTTATACAAGTCAATCTGCAGGTTTAATGCAATACTCATTAAATTACTAGCATCATTCTTCTCAAACCTGCAAACGATGATAGAGAAATTCAAATGGAATCATAAATGACCACGGATAGTCAAAACAACCCTTAGCAAAAAAAACCAAAAAAACAAAACAAAACAAACAAACAAAAAGAAAACAAGGGGGGAGTATCACAGTACCAGACTTTAAACTTTACTATAAGGCTAAAATAACCAAAACAACCTGACAGTGGTACAAGAACAGGCATATAGACCAGTGGAACAGGATAAAGATTCTGGAAGCAAAACCTAAATTTCTCAATCAACTCATCTTCGACAAAGCCTCCATTAACAATCACTGGGTAGAGGAGAACCAATTCAGTAAACAGTGCTGGGAAAACTGACTGAAACATGCAGAAGATTAAAACAAGACCCCTACCTATTACTACACACAAAAATCAACTCTAAATGGATCAAAGTCTAAGCATAACACCTCAAACTATAAAACCTTGGAAAATACAGGAGACAGTCTTAGAGAAATTGGAAGTTGCAACCAATTCTTGATCAAAACCCCAAATGTCCTTGCCATAAGAGATATGGTAGACAAATGGGACCTCATCAAACTGAAAAACGTCTACAAATCAAAAGAAATCATCAAGAGAGCAGAAAGA
>NW_007130537.1:0-842 GCF_000164805.1 Carlito syrichta | reverse complement strand
TCATGATAGTGAAAGAACTTAAAAACATCAGATGCTGAAAAGCAAAAGTATGCACGAAAAGCAAATGAAGTATAAAAGAAAAATATGGCACATCCTATAGCTGGATTAAAAGAGCTATTATTTATTTATTTATTTATTTATTTATTTATTTATTTATTTATTTATTTGAGGTGGAGTCTCACTCTGTCACCCAGAATGGAGTGCAGTAGCTGCTCCTGGCCACTGCATCCTCGACCTGCTGGGCTCCAGCGATCCTTCCACTTCAGCTTTCCAAGTAGCTGAAACTACAGGCATGTGCTACCATGCTCGGCTAATTTTTGATTTATTGTAGAGATGAGGACTCACCAAGTTGCACAGGTGGGTCTCGGACCCACGGGCTCAGGCAATTCACTCACCTCGGCCTCCCAAAGTGCTAGGATCACAGGCTGAGCTAACGAGCCCGGCCAAAAGAGCTATTTTTAGAGGATGTTAAACTAAATATCAATTCCATTCAGTATTAAGTTGTGAAACTTGCATTTCAGAAATGTGAATAACAAGAAAAAAGGTCTTGATTTCTTTTAGTATAAGCAAATATTAAAATGCGATTTTTACAAAGTATTCTTTAGAAGTTGTGAATTTAAAAGAGCATTGCTATTCCCTGTGAAAGATAGCGACAAATTGTTTTTTTCTTCTTCTTCTTCTTCTTTTTTTTGGTCAGGGTTTTCTCTGTGCTCTGTGTCTCAGGCTGGAGCGCAGAGACACAATAGTGGCCCTCAAACTCCTGGCCTCAGGTGATCCTTCTTCCTCAGCCTCTGAGTAGCATACACTAAAAAGCATACAGCACCACAACACTCTAATTGTTT
>NW_007130536.1:0-781 GCF_000164805.1 Carlito syrichta | reverse complement strand
CTTCACAGGTGGTTGGGGTCATGTGAACACCAACGGCACCACACAGATTGCCTTTCTCTGTCAGTTGTGCCCACAATTGGCATTTCCAGAAATGCTTGCCATTCTTCATCTCTAATACTTGAGTGAGTTTATTAAAAGACTCCACAGTCTTCTACCAGAGCTTTAGTATACCAGTATGATCACAGCATTTTGCCATGCTCCTCCACAGAGCCTTCCTGAGGTCAGGCTCTCACCAATACATGGGGCTTTATTGCAGTTAAAGCAGCAGACATTTTCTTTGCAGCTACCTCCTTTCTTCACAAAGATCCACAGAGATTCTCTGCTTCCCAAGTTTAAGATACTTCACTTAAGAAGTGAATTTTTTACAAGTTTTTGCCTACTGGGTGCTTTATACATTTTCATTAGTGGATACATGTGTTCATCTCAAGCATCTTATGTGGGTTATGTGAAAATTGTAGTATTTTTAAAGATGTGGCTATTAATATAAAAAATATTTAGCTATTAAACGGGCTACAAATTATAACTTTAGTCTAATAAGTATTTTAATATTTATGATCCAAATACTCTTGAAAGTATTGCGGTTGTTTCCTACAAAAACTGGTTATATATTTGCATAGCAACTTTGAATTTTTCTCAGAATTATGAATGTCATGGTTTCTGTTAGCTCCAAGATTCATATATGATATAGATTTATAAGTATGCCAGCTGAAAAAAGAGCACCCCATTTTTGTCAATTGTGTTACAGATTTCTTTTTATAGAGTTCATCATCGAAAATTGCCT
>NW_007130535.1:0-820 GCF_000164805.1 Carlito syrichta | reverse complement strand
TCTGTCAGTTGTGCCCACAATTGGCATTTCCAGAAATGCTTGCCATTCTTCATCTCTAATACTTGAGTGAGTTTATTAAAAGACTCCACAGTCTTCTACCAGAGCTTTAGTATACCAGTATGATCACAGCATTTTGCCATGCTCCTCCAGAGAGCCTTCCTGAGGTCAGGCTCTCACCAATACATGGGGCTTTATTGCAGTTAAAGCAGCAGACATTTTCTTTGCAGCTACCTCCTTTCTTCACAAAGATCCACAGAGATTCTCTGCTTCCCAAGTTTAAGATACTTCACTTAAGAAGTGAATTTTTTACAAGTTTTTGCCTACTGGGTGCTTTATACATTTTCATTAGTGGATACATGTGTTCATCTCAAGCATCTTATGTGGGTTATGTGAAAATTGTAGTATTTTTAAAGATGTGGCTATTAATATAAAAAATATTTAGCTATTAAACGGGCTACAAATTATAACTTTAGTCTAATAAGTATTTTAATATTTATGATCCAAATACTCTTGAAAGTATTGTGGTTGTTTCCTACAAAAACTGGTTATATATTTGCATAGCAACTTTGAATTTTTCTCAGAATTATGAATGTCATGGTTCTGTTAGCTCCAAGATTCATATATGATATAGATTTATAAGTATGCCAGCTGAAAAAAGAGCACCCCATTTTTGTCATTTGTGTTACAGATTTCTTTTATAGAGTTCATCATCGAAAATTGCCTCTCTGTCTTTGGTGACGACATCACTCTTCTCTTGGACAAGAGTTCAGTAAGTTATGGAAAGAAGGCTGCAGGTGAGGTGGCTTCTGCAGACATAGCT
>NW_007130534.1:3206-4554 GCF_000164805.1 Carlito syrichta | reverse complement strand
CTATTGGAAAACTAGAAAATGGGAATTACCATTTTTCACAACTTTTTATTTTGAAAATCTCTAATTTAACAGAAATGTAGTAAGACTAGTGCAGTGAACAGTGGTATACCCTTCCCTTCAACTCGCCAATATCCCCCATTTGATCTCTAACTACCTATCTGTCTGAATATCTATCTACCTACCTATCTAATCTGTCTATTGCTCTATCACTCACTCCATCTGTCACCTATTCATTCATTTATCACCTACCCATTCATCCATTCATCACCCATCCATCATTTCCCCATCCATCATCTACCCATCCATTAGTTATCCATCCATTCATCATCTATCCATCTTTGACCCTTTGGCTATCCTCTTTAATCAAGGGAAAAAAGTTCAACTCGGAGTATATCTAGCCCTGTTATCAAATGTTCGCAGGGCACCATGTGAACTGCATAATAGGGGCTGGAAGTGAAACTGGACTCCCAGTCAGAAAAGCAGCATGTGACCGCGCCATCAATCAGAGCGACTGCGAGGCGGGCGGGGCAGGTGCTGCAGCCTCCCTGCACACCTGCTAGCCCAGTCTCGGTGTCCCCGTGTCCACTGGGCACTCCCGAAACCCTCTGCCCCGTCTGTCTTCCTCTCCAGGGGCAGGAAGAGGGACAACTGATGTGAGGATGGGCGGGTATTAGGGAAACCGGGGAGAGCTCCACGCGGGCCTGGGTCCTCCTGCAGTCGACTTCGTGGTGAAGTCAGTTCAGCGGCCTCAGCGGTCTAGTCCTTAGAAACTGCTTCTGGACAAAGCTGAACTTTAACAAAAACTTCATACTATACTTACTAAACTCACAGAACAGCCTTCAATTTAAATCTGTGCGTTCACAACACAAGTTAAGACATATTGTATTGTATCTTCAAAATAACTTTGTGAAGAAGGTATTATTGTTATTATTATTTTTTCAGTGACAGTAAAAGGAAAGGGAAAAAGTTCTCCACTTCATTTATTTTGCCAAAGATTTAATTACCTAATAGAGCACGAGACAAATTAGACTTCATGAATCTCAAAATGCAAAAGTCTTCAGAGTCACACCACAGCAAGGGTCCAAGGCAAAGTCAAGTGGGGAAGAACAGAAGCTGTTGAAATACATAAAGATCACCCCAGAACTAGTAATCTCCCCACTCATTGAAAAAACCCAAAGCCTTTACTCTCATTAAAGGGATTAGTCCAGCATCTGGACACTTGCCTCCTTTATTCATTCAACTTTACTGGTCTCCTTTCACTAGTGGCATATGCCCAGTTGGCATAAGAATAATGGAGATCCCAGTTTTCTTAAATAGAAGAGAGAATCTGGCTTGGTCTACTTTTCCC
>NW_007130534.1:0-2748 GCF_000164805.1 Carlito syrichta | reverse complement strand
AATAGGATGACTTCAGTTTATGTAGCACAAGCCTCTTTTGTCTCTAGGAAAATATATTTACAAAACACTTGGTAATCCTGATCAACTTCAGAAAATATTACCTATGTTTCTAAAAGAGGGTTAGCCTCTTTTAGAGGTAGTATTTAGCTTTAATTTCATTTTCAGTTTCTTTCTCTTTTTATCTCTTGTTTGAGCAGATGTCCTCAATCAGATAATTTCTTAAGAAGGGCTCATACTATATTTCCTGAATTTTGAATAACTAAAAATATCTGTTGCCATTATACTTGAACTAAACTTTGTATACAATTCTTTCCTTCCAAATATACGCTTTGACATCTCTCCACTAACTCCTTGCATTAAAACTTGCTGCTGAGTCTGAAGCCCACATGGGTTTTCCTCTGTATTTTGTTTGTTTTGATTTACAGTATCTGCCTCTGTCCAGCACTATAACATTACCAGGGTATCATTATAATTTTGTCATTTTTCTTCTGGGACACAGAGTGATATTTTAATCTGAAGACATGGACATCTCTTTATTTTAACAAAGTCTCCTTTATTATGTCTTTTCAATATTTAGTTCCTTAGTTCCTTCTATAAATCTTTGTTCACACAAGGTCTCTCTTTATTTTCTGTACTTTGTTCTTTATTGTTTATTATTCTTTATTATTTTTATCCACAGTCACCTATTCTACTTAAATTATATATACTTTTATTTTTCTTTTTTTTTCTTTTGAGTTGGAGTCTCACTCTGTCACCCAGACTGAAGTTCAGTGGCCGCTCCTGGCCACTGCAGCCTCAACCTGCTGGGCTCCAGCGATCCTTCCGCCTCAGCCTTCCAAGTAGCCAGAATTACAGGCGTACGCTACCATGCCCAGCTAATTTTTGATTTATTGTAGAGATGAGGTCTCCCAAGTTGCCTGGGCAGGTCTTGAACCCACGGGCTCAGGCAATCCACTTACCTCGGCCTCCCAAAGTGCTGGGATTACAGACTGAGCTATTGAGCCCGGCCTTATATATATTTTTAATAAATTCTTTGTTTATTTATACATGTGTGTATTAAAAAAATATGTAGTATCTTACTGTGTGCATATTTTTAACTTACATAAGCAATATTGTGAAATAAACCTCACCCCTATTTTTTCCTAATTTACAGTCACTGTGTGTTCTGAGATCCACTCACTGCCGTATGTAAGTCCCAATTTGTTATCTCTGGTTGCTGAACAATATTCTACATATAAGCTCTACAGTTTATTCCTCAACTTCCCTAGTTATAGCCACCCAGATTACCTCCAATTCCTTGATAAAACAAACTATGATTCAATAAACATTTCTGTACATATCTCTTCATGGACTTGTACATAATGTTACCAGGAATGTGTAACCAGGGTTTGGCATCCAAGGTTATAGAGACATGTTAATATTAATTAGATGCTGCCATATCTAGGTAAATAATTGAAGCCACAACTAACAGTGTTTAAACATTTTCCATTACTCATATATTAAGCAGCACTCAATATTTATCAGTGTTCAATATTTTGCTATCCATGTGAGCTCAGAGAAATCTCTTACTGTTGTTTTACTTTACATTTCTCATTTTCTAGGATCATCAAACATCTATTCATGGGCTATAAAAACCATTTGGGTTTCTCTACTGAAATATGTATATTTATATGTCTTGTCCATTTTCCATTGGGATTACTGCATTTTTCTTTCTGATTTATAATAGTCTAGAAACTGATTGCATATTGGTATTTGTTTGTAAGTTTTGCTATGACCAAGTACTGTAATTTAGATAATCATAACATATATTAGATAATATAAAGTATTATCTGTCATAGTATGGCAGGTTTGAGGAAGCTGAGAAGCCCATTGTGGTGGGAAGAGTGTAGAGGAGAGAGTTGTGCAGGTGCAGGAGGGATGGAGGAGACAGAGACCCCACATCATAGACCCTGAGCCCCGGAGGAGTTGGTATTTTATCCTCAGAGCCAGACCAGGCTGGGATGTGATGAGCTCAGTCTTGCAGTTAACAAAACAGATCACTCTGGCTGTAGGTTGGGAGATGGCTTGGCAGGGGGCATGAGAAGATGCTGAGTATTCACTTGCCATTGGTGGTCATTTAAATTCTCGTGATAGTAACAGGCATGGAGAAAAAAATGAATGGACAGGTAGAGGTTTAGAGACATTCTGGTTAGAAATAGCATATTACATATTGGATATTGGAAATATCTTCATCTGGTCCATCATCCCATTATTCATTTTGTCTTTGGTGTTCATAAAATAGAATTTTTAATTTAGATATTTTTTAAAAATTCATCTATTTTTATACTTGCAGTTTTTGCTTTGGTTTCTTTTTAAGGAAATTATTCCTGCTTAAAAGTCACACAGATATTCTACATTTTCTTCTATTTGATCCTCACTTTTATCTTTCACAGAGTTGTAAATGACCTGAACCTCATCTCTGCACCCAAAGTTAGATGAATTTTCAAAGTCTCATCTACAAATAAGACATTCTTACCACCAATCGTGGTTCCTCTGCTACCACACATGACGCTTCACAAACGGGTTTTCATCTCCGCTCTGGTAGATTCTTGGTTGGCTTCCACAGGCAACCACACTTTCCATGATTACAGCTTTGTAAAATGGGGTGCACTCTATCTCTTTGCTCCACTTTTTCAAAACTGGCTAACCATTTTGTGAACCTCTATTTCATAAAAATTTAAATATCAGCTTCCCAAAGTGTCCACAAAT
>NW_007130533.1:0-791 GCF_000164805.1 Carlito syrichta | reverse complement strand
TACTGATAGCTACACAGACACAGGTCAATAAAATCGAGAGACAGTGTAGGTCAGAAGGTCAACAACAGACGTGATCTAAACTAACAGTTACAATGATAAAATCATAAGTCAAAATAAGTGAAAGGGAGAAGTGCAAGAGGGAAAACAGATATACATACCAACTATCAGGTGAGAGAGAGACACACGGCTGGGAAGAAGTGAAAAAAGACAGGTAAGAAAGATTCCCTAAAGAATACTGATAGCTAAACAGAGACAGGCCAAAAAAATCGAGAAACAGTATAAGTCAGAAGGTAAACACCAAACGTAATCTAGACCAACAGTTTCAATGATAAAATCATAGGTCAAAATAAGCCATCAAACTAGAGTCACTTCTGTGATCTCCGATTCCAGCCTCTGCCTTTTGTTTTTCGTTGCAGCATAGGGGTGGGGCTTTGTCTCCTGTTTCACACTGTTGCCTTAGGAGCTGAGGTAGTTTGTTGCTAGGTGGGCGGGGCAATGGAAGTCTGCCTGGAGAATGGCAAGGGAGTTTAAGCAGGTCTGTTTTTCTCTGCTTGTCTGGGTCCTCTGGGTTGGGGTCTGACGCTGTGTGCCTCAGCCAGGGTGGACCCGGAGTTCCAGAGCTCCAAAGTTCCAAAAGGCAGGCTGTAAATGATGAGAGTGGCACTGGGTCCCTACAGAGTATTCAGCCAGTAATGGAACCGGTGTCTCTGAGGGGCGGGCGCTCAGAGCCTCCCTGTGCGACCTGCGGTGCTGGGTGCCGGCCGGCCGGGGAGAGAGCTGGAGGGAGCAGG
>NW_007130532.1:0-790 GCF_000164805.1 Carlito syrichta | reverse complement strand
GTCAACAACAGACGTGATCTAAACTAACAGTTACAATGATAAAATCATAAGTCAAAATAAGCGAAAGGGAGAAGTGCAAGAGGGAAAACAGATACACATACCAACTATCAGGTGAGAGAGAGACACAGGGCTGGGAAGAAGTGAAAAAAGACAGGTAAGAAAGATTCCCTAAAGAATACTGACAGCTAAACAGAGACAGGCCAAAAAAATCAAGAAACAGTATAAGTCAGAAGGTAAACACCAAACGTAATCTAGACCAACAGTTTCAATGATAAAATCATAGGTCAAAATAAGCGATCAAACTAGAGTCACTTCTGTGATCTCCGATTCCAGCCTCTCCCTTTTGTTTTTCGTTGCAGCATAGGGGTGGGGCTTTGTCTCCTGTTTCACACTGTTGCCTTAAAAGCTGAGGTAAAGTTTGTTGCTAGGTGGGCGGGGCAATGGAAGTCTGCCTGGAGAATGGCAAGGCAGTTTAAGCAGGTCTGTTTTTCTCCGCTTGTCTGGGTCCTCTGGGTTGGGGTCTCACGCTGTGTGCCTCAGCCAGGGTGGACCCGGAGTTCCAGAGCTCCAAAGTTCCAAAAGGCAGGCTGTAAATGACGAGAGTGGCACTGGGTCCCTACAGAGTATTCAGCCAGTAATGGAACCGGTGTCTCTGAGGGGCGGGCGCTCAGAGCCTCCCTGTGCGACCTGCGGTGCTGGGTGCCGGCCTGGGGAGAGAGCTGGAGGGAGCAGGGACCCAAAACTTCCCCGCACGCTGCAATACCTGGCCTTAGGAAATGAGGTAAAGTTG
>NW_007130531.1:0-684 GCF_000164805.1 Carlito syrichta | reverse complement strand
GCCAAAAAATCAAGAAACAGTAATAAGTCAGAAGGTAAACACCAAACGTAATCTAGACCAACAGTTTCAATGATAAAATCATAGGTCAAAATAAGCGATCAGACTAGAGTCACTTCTGTGATCTCCGATCCAGCCTCTCCCTTTTGTTTTTCGTTGCAGCATAGGGGTGGGGCTTTGTCTCCTGTTTCACACTGTTGCCTTAGGAGCTGAGGTAAAGTTTGTTGCTAGGTGGGTGGGGCAATGGAAGTCTCTGCCTGGAGAATGGCAAGGCAGTTTAAGCAGGTCTGTTTTTCTCCGCTTGTCTGGGTCCTCTGGCTTGGGGTCTCACGCTGTGTGCCTCAGCCAGGGTGGACCCGGAGTTCCAGAGCTCCAAAGTTCCAAAAGGCAGGCTGTAAATGACGAGAGTGGCACTGGGACCCTACAGAGTATTCAGCCAGTAATGGAACCGTGTCTCTGAGGGGCGGGCGCTCAGAGCCTCCCTGTGCGACCTGCGGTGCTGGGTGCCGGGCCTGGGGAGAGAGCTGGAGGGAGCAGGGACCCAAAACTTCCCTGCACGCTGCAATACCTGGCCTTAGGAAATGAGGTAAAGTTTGTTGCTAGGTGGGCAGGGCAATGTAAGTCTCTGCCTGGAGAATGGCAAGGCAGTTTAAGCAGATCTGTTTTTCTCTGCTTGTCTGGGTCCTG
>NW_007130530.1:0-3653 GCF_000164805.1 Carlito syrichta | reverse complement strand
ACAGTTTCAATGATAAAATCATAGGTCAAAATAAGCGATCAGACTAGAGTCACTTCTGTGATCTCCGATCCAGCCTCTCCCTTTTGTTTTCGTTGCAGCATAGGGGTGGGGCTTTGTCTCCTGTTTCACACTGTTGCCTTAGGAGCTGAGGTAGTTTGTTGCTAGGTGGGCGGGGCAATGGAAGTCTCTGCCTGGAGAATGGCAAGGCAGTTTAAGCAGGTCTGTTTTTCTCCGCTTGTCTGGGTCCTCTGGCTTGGGGTCTCACGCTGTGTGCCTCAGCCAGGGTGGACCCGGAGTTCCAGAGCTCCAAAGTTCCAAAAGGCAGGCTGTAAATGATGAGAGTGGCACTGGGTCCCTACAGAGTATTCAGCCAGTAATGGAACCGGTGTCTCTGAGGGGCGGGCGCTCAGAGCCTCCCTGTGCGACCTGCGGTGCCGGGTGCCAGGCCGGGGAGAGAGCTGGAGGGAGCAGGGACCCAAAACTTCCCCGCACGCTGCAATACCTGGCCTTAGGAAATGAGGTAAAGTTTGTTGCTAGGTGGGCAGGGCAATGGAAGTCTCTGCCTGGAGAATGGCAAGGCAGTTTAAGCAGATCTGTTTTTCTCCGCTTGTCTGGGTCCTCTGGCTTGGGGTCTCATGCTGTGTGCCTCAGCCAGGGTGGACTCGGAGTTCCAGAGCTCCAAAGTTCCAAAGGGCAGGCTCTAGACAGCGAGAGTGGCGCTGGGACCCAACAGAGGACTTCAGCCAGAAATGGAACCAGCGTCTCTGAGGGGCGGGTGCCCAGAGCCTCCCTGTGTGACCGGCGGCTTGGTGCCGGGTGCCCGGGCTGGAGACAATGCAGCCGGGGAGGGATCTGGAGGGGGCTGGGACCGGAGACTTCCACACACGAGTAGAACGGCAGCAGTGGTGGGAGGGGCGCAATATCTGGCCTTGTGTGGGACTGAAGTTCCCGGGCCTGCCCCCAGCGCGGTTTGTGGTGGGCTGGGGGATGGGGGTAGCGAAGTGATAGCCTTTTTGGGAACTCACGTTCAGAGAATCTCACCAGTTCACCTTTGCCGTCGCCATCTTACCCCGTCTCTCGATTGCTTGTTTTTTATTTTATTTTATTTTACTCTTATCTGTCTTCAGGTCTATTTTCATTTATTAGTGGATACCTCGGTCTGCTCTCCCTTTTACTCTCCTGTCTCCACCTTCTGCTTCCCCTCCTCCCTGTTCCATTTCTTTCCCTTTACTTACATCATTTTACTTTCAGGTAGCAAACCAATACCCCACTTCATGAACAGATTACAAGGCAGTGGGAAGCAGGATCCAGTGTATTCATACACCACTCAGTGGATCCTGGGATCTGCAGATAAATTTTGAACCACAACTCCCCCCTCAAATAAATCTCAAAGTTGCAAAAGGTATAACCCTCAACCTGCAGTCCAGCATCAGAATCAAACAAAGCTGAAGATTCACAGAAGGAAGAATAGGAGATTGAGCAAAAAGAAGCAAAAAGAAACCCTGCCAGCCCTGAACAACAGATTTAAAGAAGACAGCGGGGGGAGGAAAAAGTGGGGAGGCAAATCTACACAAATGAAGAAAAATCAAAAGAAGAATATAGATCTCACACAGACCTCTGGGAGATCAGATATTGAGAAAACAGTCTTCGGAATGCAAACAATTAAGAGCCCCCAGAATGACTGATCACATACTACCAACCCAGATATCATGACATTAATAGAGAGAATAAAAAGAATGGAGGAAAGACAAGAGGAAAATACGAAGGAGTTGATAACTGAGATAACAGCAGTAAAGAATACTGTGATTGACATAAATAACAAACTATTAAGCATGGAAAGCAGACTTAGCCAAGCAGAAGACAGAAACTCAGAACTTGAAGACCAAAAGAAACAACTAAACCAAACTGCCAAAAACAGAAAAGAAGCTTTAAAAGACAGAACAAAACCTTCAAGAGATGAGCGATTACTTCAAGAGAATGAACCTAAGAGTAATTGGCCTTCTTGAGGCAGAAACAGAGAAAGAGACCAACCTGGAACAAACATTCCACAAAATTATTCAAGAAAACTTTCCTCACCTGATTAATGATATGAAAATTTGACTCTTTGAATCCACATACTACTGTGTCTTTTCGTTCATTGGGATCTACTTTGATTTCTTTCACCCCCACTTTATAATTTGAAGCATACAGATCCTGTACATGTTTCATGAAGTGTATATTTATGTATTTCATTTTCTTTAGAGCCAGTGTCACTGGCATTGTGTATTTTCTGCATGTTCATTGTCAGTATATGTGACTATATGGTACAGTGTGATTTATTCTTGTGAGCTAAACTCGTATTCTCTCATCTTGCAGAACTCACTACTTAGTTAAATTTTTTGTGTAGACTCTGGCTTGTCCTTAATCTATTTAAATACTAAGGTAGGCAATGGGGAAGCCTCTATCCATCATCCTGACTGGCAGCTTTGAAGTCAATCATTTTTATTGTTCTTTATTAAAGATCCTTTGCCAAAAAATGTTTATACCACTAGATTTGGAGAGCTCCCTTCTGGACTCACTCTAAGGGAGTAATGTAAAATAACCATTTCTACTCATGCTGCATTTTTTGTAACAGTGACATATCAAGGTAACAATGGAGTTCCTTAACAGGAATCAAGAAAAACCTGTTGCATATGCTACATACATTGTCATACATTTATTAAAAGAAATGCTTGTAATTTTTTAGGTGAAAAATGGAAAGTCCACTAGGATCATGGCTGTTGAAAAGCACAGGCACACAATACAACTTGAGGTGACGTTGTGCAAAGTGAGAGCTACCAGTTGTGGCTGGGAACTTTTCCTATAATGCTGTCCTAACTTTGCAAGTTTCTAAATTAACCTTGTATATTCATCAGGTGACATTGGACTGTCCATGACTCCATTTCCTTGAGAAACACAGTCATTGGATTGATGCTGATATTAAGATAATAGGGATTAAGAGGAATCTGCAAGGATGAATATTATTCAAAGTGATCCTGATAAACTACAATGTAATACTCTAGGGAGTGACTATGATAATGCTTGGAGAGTTAACCATGACCGTTTCTAGGTTTGAAGTGCTGTGATGTCATAGGTGGTTGTTTTATTTTCTACATTACATGTTGATCTTTGAGAACTTGCTCAATTATATCTTTGGAATAAACTCCTGAAAGTGAAATTGCTGAATCCAGGGCACGTACATTTTGGCATGTGGGCTGACTTGCCTTCTGGAAAGGTCAGATTAATGGTTTATATGCCACAACAATTGTTTGAGTACCCATGACATTGCCACTCCTGATGATCTTTATTTCCTTGTAGGTAAACAACTGACAGATACACACACACACACACACACACACACACACACACACACACACACACAGGTGATTGAGTCTGAGCACCTTTCTACATGGTTATTGTGCATTTGAAGGTCTATTTCTGGTTCATATTTTCTGTTGCAATGTTTTTGTTTTGGGAGGTTTCTTTTTGTAGTTTTGTAAGAAAAAAACATACGTTAGAGACTTGGGACAACGTATAGGAGCATATAACTCAAGCATTAGCATGAATGTGTGAGAGCACAACTTTTTATGTTATTGAAGGTATATTTTCTCTGTCTCTGCTTTATATCTCCCCTG
>NW_007130529.1:0-6655 GCF_000164805.1 Carlito syrichta | reverse complement strand
GAGTTCCAGAGCTCCAAAGTTCCAAAAGGCAGGCTGTAAATGATGAGTGGCACTGGGTCCCTACAGAGTATTCAGCCAGTAATGGAACCGGTGTCTCTGAGGGGTGGGCGCTCAGAGCCTCCCTGTGCGACCTGCGGTGCCGGGTGCCGGGCCGGGGAGAGAGCTGGAGGGAGCAGGGACCCAAAACTTCCCCGCACGCTGCAATACCTGGCCTTAGGAAATGAGGTAAAGTTTGTTGCTAGGTGGGCAGGGCAATGGAAGTCTCTGCCTGGAGAATGGCAAGGCAGTTTAAGCAGATCTGTTTTTCTCCGCTTGTCTGGGTCCTCTGGCTTGGGGTCTCATGCTGTGTGCCTCAGCCAGGGTGGACTCAGAGTTCCAGAGCTCCAAAGTTCCAAAGGGCAGGCTCTGGACAGCGAGAGTGGCGCTGGGACCCAACAGAGGACTTCAGCCAGAAATGGAACCAGCGTCTCTGAGGGGCGGGTTCCCAGAGCCTCCCTGTGTGACCGGCGGCTTGGTGCCGGGTGCCCGGGCTGGAGACAATGCAGCCGGGGAGGGATCTGGAGGGGGCTGGGACCGGAGACTTCCACACACGATTAGAACGGCAGCATGGGGGGAGGGGCGCATATCTGGTCTTGTGTGGGACTGAATTCCCGGGCCTGCCCCCACCGCGGCTGGTGGTGGGCTGGGGGATGGGGGTAGCGAAGTGATAGCCTTTTTGGGAACTCACGTTCAGAGAATCTCACCAGTTCACCTTTGCCGTCGCCATCTTACCCCGTCTCTCGATTGCTTGTTTTTTATTTTATTTTATTTTACTCTTATCTGTCTTCAGGTCTATTTTCATTTATTAGTGGATACCTCGGTCTGCTCTCCCTTTTACTCTCCTGTCTCCACCTTCTGCTTCCCCTCCTCCCTGTTCCATTTCTTTCCCTTTACTTACATCATTTTACTTTCAGGTAGCAAACCAATACCCCACTTCATGAACAGATTACAAGGCAGTGGGAAGCAGGATCCAGTGTATTCATACACCACTCAGTGGATCCTGGGATCTGCAGATAAATTTTGAACCACAACTCCCCCCTCAAATAAATCTCAAAGTTGCAAAAGGTATAACCCTCAACCTGCAGTCCAGCATCAGAATCAAACAAAGCTGAAGATTCACAGAAGGAAGAATAGGAGATTGAGCAAAAAGAAGCAAAAAGAAACCCTGCCAGCCCTGAACAACAGATTTAAAGAAGACAGCGGGGGGAGGAAAAAGTGGGGAGGCAAATCTACACAAATGAAGAAAAATCAAAAGAAGAATATAGATCTCACACAGACCTCTGGGAGATCAGATATTGAGAAAACAGTCTTCGGAATGCAAACAATTAAGAGCCCCCAGAATGACTGATCACATACTACCAACCCAGATATCATGACATTAATAGAGAGAATAAAAAGAATGGAGGAAAGACAAGAGGAAAATACGAAGGAGTTGATAACTGAGATAACAGCAGTAAAGAATACTGTGATTGACATAAATAACAAACTATTAAGCATGGAAAGCAGACTTAGCCAAGCAGAAGACAGAAACTCAGAACTTGAAGACCAAAAGAAACAACTAAACCAAACTGCCAAAAACAGAAAAGAAGCTTTAAAAGACAGAACAAAACCTTCAAGAGATGAGCGATTACTTCAAGAGAATGAACCTAAGAGTAATTGGCCTTCTTGAGGCAGAAACAGAGAAAGAGACCAACCTGGAACAAACATTCCACAAAATTATTCAAGAAAACTTTCCTCACCTCATTAATGATATGAAAATTTGACTCTTTGAATCCACATACTACTGTGTCTTTTCGTTCATTGGGATCTACTTTGATTTCTTTCACCCCCACTTTATAATTTGAAGCATACAGATCCTGTACATGTTTCATGAAGTGTATATTTATGTATTTCATTTTCTTTAGAGCCAGTGTCACTGGCATTGTGTATTTTCTGCATGTTCATTGTCAGTATATGTGACTATATGGTACAGTGTGATTTATTCTTGTGAGCTAAACTCGTATTCTCTCATCTTGCAGAACTCACTACTTAGTTAAATTTTTTGTGTAGACTCTGGCTTGTCCTTAATCTATTTAAATACTAAGGTAGGCAATGGGGAAGCCTCTATCCATCATCCTGACTGGCAGCTTTGAAGTCAATCATTTTTATTGTTCTTTATTAAAGATCCTTTGCCAAAAAATGTTTATACCACTAGATTTGGAGAGCTCCCTTCTGGACTCACTCTAAGGGAGTAATGTAAAATAACCATTTCTACTCATGCTGCATTTTTTGTAACAGTGACATATCAAGGTAACAATGGAGTTCCTTAACAGGAATCAAGAAAAACCTGTTGCATATGCTACATACATTGTCATACATTTATTAAAAGAAATGCTTGTAATTTTTTAGGTGAAAAATGGAAAGTCCACTAGGATCATGGCTGTTGAAAAGCACAGGCACACAATACAACTTGAGGTGACGTTGTGCAAAGTGAGAGCTACCAGTTGTGGCTGGGAACTTTTCCTATAATGCTGTCCTAACTTTGCAAGTTTCTAAATTAACCTTGTATATTCATCAGGTGACATTGGACTGTCCATGACTCCATTTCCTTGAGAAACACAGTCATTGGATTGATGCTGATATTAAGATAATAGGGATTAAGAGGAATCTGCAAGGATGAATATTATTCAAAGTGATCCTGATAAACTACAATGTAATACTCTAGGGAGTGACTATGATAATGCTTGGAGAGTTAACCATGACCGTTTCTAGGTTTGAAGTGCTGTGATGTCATAGGTGGTTGTTTTATTTTCTACATTACATGTTGATCTTTGAGAACTTGCTCAATTATATCTTTGGAATAAACTCCTGAAAGTGAAATTGCTGAATCCAGGGCACGTACATTTTGGCATGTGGGCTGACTTGCCTTCTGGAAAGGTCAGATTAATGGTTTATATGCCACAACAATTGTTTGAGTACCCATGACATTGCCACTCCTGATGATCTTTATTTCCTTGTAGGTAAACAACTGACAGATACACACACACACACACACACACACACACACACACACACACACACACAGGTGATTGAGTCTGAGCACCTTTCTACATGGTTATTGTGCATTTGAAGGTCTATTTCTGGTTCATATTTTCTGTTGCAATGTTTTTGTTTTGGGAGGTTTCTTTTTGTAGTTTTGTAAGAAAAAAACATACGTTAGAGACTTGGGACAACGTATAGGAGCAATATAACTCAAGCATTAGCATGAATGTGTGAGAGCACAACTTTTTATGTTATTGAAGGTATATTTTCTCTGTCTCTGCTTTATATCTCCCCTGTGAATGATGCCTTTTGCCATGCATAAGTTTATAAATTTTTGTCATCAAATGTATCACATTTTTCCTATATGGTTTCTATTATGTTTACAAAGTCTTTCTCTGCTCCAATGTTGTAGATTTGTTCTTGTATTCTTTCTTCTACTATTTTTATTGTATTTTTTAAAAGAAAAAGATTGATCTCCCTGAATATTTTTTATGATGTATGAAGTACTTAGTGTTCATCTTTTTCTGCTTTTCCAAATGGTCCACTAATTGTCCCAAACCATTTATTGTGAAGGATAACTGCAGTTTTGTGGGTGATTAAGCAAGAGGACTCTAGAATCTTCCAACCAGCTCTTTCACTCAGTGGTCATGTGACCGTCTTCCCTTCTTTCTCTTAGCCATTTCCTCAGTTGTGGGATGGGGGTGACCTGGGCTGCCTCTTAGGCAGGTGGTAAGGATTAAGTGAGAGGTGGCTTGAACACATTTAGCAAGGGACAGACTCACAGATACACAGGGATTGTGGAACACATGGAAACAGAAAGGCTACTCCAGGTTCCTGGTCAGGACACACAAAAAGTGATGGTGGGAACAGATCCCATGGCCTCCCACCCAGAGTTCAGGATGTTGTATCCCCTGCCTAGGCGACTCTCCTTGCAGTATCTACCCCATCCCAAGTGGGAGCTCTGAGGTGTCTGGTGATTGGAGAAAAGTGCAGAGAGCAGCACTTCTCACATTGCAGTGTGCATACAGGCTCCCAGGGGTAATGTTAAAAATGACTCCAAGGCTAGGCACAGTGGATCTTGCTTGTAATCCCAGCACTTTGGGAGGTCAAGGCAGAAGGATCACTTGAGGACTGGAGTTCAAGACCATCCTGGGCAACATAGTAAGACCCTATCTCTATAAAAAATTTGCAAAATTGGTTGGACATGGTGGCATGTACCTGTAGTCCCAGTTACTTAAGAAGCTGAGTCGGGAGGATCACTTGAGCACAGGAGTCTGATACTGCAGTGAACTATGATTGCACCACTGCACTTCAGTGTGGGTGATAGAGTGAGATCTCATCTCAAAAACTAAAGCAAAACACCTGACTTCAATCCCGCCCCACTGGCATACCTGTCTGCCTGCTTTGGAGTGGTGGAGCAGGAGCCCAGATGTGACCAGCATCCCTGGTCCAGAGCAGTGTTTCTCACAGATTAGTGGACATTGGAACCCTCTGGAAGGCTTGGTCAAACACCAAAGGTGAGGCCCACTCCTAGAGTCTGATTCCATGGGGCTAGGGCCTGCCTGAGAGTCCACATTCCTGACTCCGGCCTTTCTCCAGTCCTTCAGTTCTGGGTGGCTGCTGCCTCTCAAGGGCAACATCATCTTATCTTTTGAACAAGAGGGGATGAAGGGAAAAGGGGAAGCAGGACGCACTCAGAGCTCCAGCCCAAGAACACAGAAAACCAACCAGAAGGCTTTTCCCAAGCATGCTTTTCTTTGCTTTTCAAATAACATATTTAACAATCACCTTTTTTCGTCTTGTTTCCAAAGAGTCCGAATTGCATCTTTCCCTTGACTTTTTAGTTTCCACATATCACTCTGCCATGGTTGCCTGTCAGGCCCAGCTGTCTCTGCCCAGAGACCCTGATACCTGGAAAATTGACCAAAAGCCAATGCCAGAGGTCTTCGAGGGTGTCTCCAAAGAGAGGCCACACTCGTCAGTATATAGCAAGGTCTATTAAGACACCAAGGTCTTGGTGGCTAAATTTCTGGAACACTCGCACTGTGCCCTCCCTCACGAGGTACAGCACATGGTGGATGCCCTCTGCTCAGCGGTCCTCTGCTTGGCAGCCACTTCTCAGGAGTGTGCCAGGGAAGAGGCTGTTGGTGCTGTCATGGCAGATCAGGTGTGAAGGAGCCAAAGGCCTAGATGTGAAAACCATGGGCCACAGATGTACTTGCTGGAAGTCACCAGGCCTGATGGAGAGGACTTCAGTCATGGTTTGGCAGAGAACAAACATTGGGACACCCAGGAGAGCTCAGCGTAGCTCAGGCAAGGGACTGGACTGTTTTTCCCTCTTGTGAGGGGGCTCCATCAATCATTTCCTTGGGGTTTACATTGCCTACCTAGTCAGTAATTCAGAATGATGAGTTTCTCATGTCTGTAGTAAACTGTGATTTTATCTGGCATTTAGTACTTTGAACTGAGCAGCATTACACAAATATGAATTAAGTGACAGGTGACACATTTAAAAACAAGGGCCATCAAAAATGAGATTATCCCCCATTCCCAAGTTAGTGTCATGTTAAGTGATGGAGAATGACATCAAGCCATTTTCCCATGTGGTTTGAATGGCCCCATGATCAGACCTTCATTGCATTCTGACTCACATCATTGAAAAGGAAATAGGCACTTTGAACACAGAGGGAAGCCTGGGCCCAGCTCTTTGCTTGCCGTGTCACAGGGCTGTTGTGCACACAAATAGATACACGGTGAAGCACTGCAAAAGCCAGGCCACCCCAGGATGCAGGCCATGTGTTGGGGGGGCTTAGGGGGTCCCACCCCCTAGTCACCCTCCAAGGGGCACTTCCACCTTCCCTTGGTCTCTGTTTCTATAGTCTTCTGTTCTTTACCTGAAAGCGACCTGTGTTGACTGAGTTCAGGGGCTGCTTTGGTACTTCCAAATTTCTTGGACCCTCAGTCCCTCATTTTCTGACAAGACCAGCAGCAGCTGCTATTCAAGGTGATGATGGAGCAGCACTAGCCAAAAGAACTTTCTGCAGCCCTGGAGCACTTGTGCTGGGCCATCTGGAGCTGCAGCCACTAGCATAGCTGCTGAGCTCCTGCACTGTGACTTGTGGCCCAGGACCACAGGTCTCATCAGAGAGCCCATGGACCTGTCATGGTGAGTTCCAGGAGGCCAAAAGGATGCTCCCACTGTGGGGTGCTCATACTGCTCTCCTCTCAACACTGCAAGCTCCAGCCTGTCCTTAAGCTCCTTCCCCACCCCAACCTCTTGTTTGCCAACATGCTGGGAGAATATCTGCATGGCTAAAATCTGGGATCGGGGTGGAGGTGGGGTCCAGTCCAGGGGCCCAGAACCTTCCCTCAAATGTCCCCCTTCCCAGGAGCTGAGTTGTAGGGATTCCCCAACCATGGTCAGCTGTGAAGGTTTTGATTGCTTTACTTATGTTATTGGTTGTTGCCTCGCAGAGGCTAGAGGGCTGGACAAATAGA
Organism: Carlito syrichta; assembly: GCF_000164805.1. Lineage (NCBI taxonomy): Eukaryota > Metazoa > Chordata > Mammalia > Primates > Tarsiidae > Carlito > Carlito syrichta. The sequence goes on along the minus strand of NW_007130529.1, from coordinate 97 downwards.
AATCAGATCATTCTTCCACAAAAGATGCTCTACAGATAAATTTATGAGCACTTTATTCCTATGATAAAACAAGAAATCCTTTCCCTAATTTTTTTCA
>NW_007130528.1:0-3976 GCF_000164805.1 Carlito syrichta | reverse complement strand
AGAGGAATCTGCAAGGATGAATATTATTCAAAGTGATCCTGATAAACTACAATGTAATACTCTAGGGAGTGACTATGATAATGCTTGGAGAGTTAACCATGACCGTTTCTAGGTTTGAAGTGCTGTGATGTCATAGGTGGTTGTTTTATTTTCTACATTACATGTTGATCTTTGAGAACTTGCTCAATTATATCTTTGGAATAAACTCCTGAAAGTGAAATTGCTGAATCCAGGGCACGTACATTTTGGCATGTGGGCTGACTTGCCTTCTGGAAAGGTCAGATTAATGGTTTATATGCCACAACAATTGTTTGAGTACCCATGACATTGCCACTCCTGATGATCTTTATTTCCTTGTAGGTAAACAACTGACAGATACACACACACACACACACACACACACACACACACACACACACACAGGTGATTGAGTCTGAGCACCTTTCTACATGGTTATTGTGCATTTGAAGGTCTATTTCTGGTTCATATTTTCTGTTGCAATGTTTTTGTTTTGGGAGGTTTCTTTTTGTAGTTTTGTAAGAAAAAAACATACGTTAGAGACTTGGGACAACGTATAGGAGCAATATAACTCAAGCATTAGCATGAATGTGTGAGAGCACAACTTTTTATGTTATTGAAGGTATATTTTCTCTGTCTCTGCTTTATATCTCCCCTGTGAATGATGCCTTTTGCCATGCATAAGTTTATAAATTTTTGTCATCAAAATGTATCACATTTTTCCTATATGGTTTCTATTATGTTTACAAAGTCTTTCTCTGCTCCAATGTTGTAGATTTGTTCTTGTATTCTTTCTTCTACTATTTTTATTGTATTTTTTAAAAGAAAAAGATTGATCTCCCTGAATATTTTTTATGATGTATGAAGTACTTAGTGTTCATCTTTTTCTGCTTTTCCAAATGGTCCACTAATTGTCCCAAACCATTTATTGTGAAGGATAACTGCAGTTTTGTGGGTGATTAAGCAAGAGGACTCTAGAATCTTCCAACCAGCTCTTTCACTCAGTGGTCATGTGACCGTCTTCCCTTCTTTCTCTTAGCCATTTCCTCAGTTGTGGGATGGGGGTGACCTGGGCTGCCTCTTAGGCAGGTGGTAAGGATTAAGTGAGAGGTGGCTTGAACACATTTAGCAAGGGACAGACTCACAGATACACAGGGATTGTGGAACACATGGAAACAGAAAGGCTACTCCAGGTTCCTGGTCAGGACACACAAAAAGTGATGGTGGGAACAGATCCCATGGCCTCCCACCCAGAGTTCAGGATGTTGTATCCCCTGCCTAGGCGACTCTCCTTGCAGTATCTACCCCATCCCAAGTGGGAGCTCTGAGGTGTCTGGTGATTGGAGAAAAGTGCAGAGAGCAGCACTTCTCACATTGCAGTGTGCATACAGGCTCCCAGGGGTAATGTTAAAAATGACTCCAAGGCTAGGCACAGTGGATCTTGCTTGTAATCCCAGCACTTTGGGAGGTCAAGGCAGAAGGATCACTTGAGGACTGGAGTTCAAGACCATCCTGGGCAACATAGTAAGACCCTATCTCTATAAAAAATTTGCAAAATTGGTTGGACATGGTGGCATGTACCTGTAGTCCCAGTTACTTAAGAAGCTGAGTCGGGAGGATCACTTGAGCACAGGAGTCTGATACTGCAGTGAACTATGATTGCACCACTGCACTTCAGTGTGGGTGATAGAGTGAGATCTCATCTCAAAAACTAAAGCAAAACACCTGACTTCAATCCCGCCCCACTGGCATACCTGTCTGCCTGCTTTGGAGTGGTGGAGCAGGAGCCCAGATGTGACCAGCATCCCTGGTCCAGAGCAGTGTTTCTCACAGATTAGTGGACATTGGAACCCTCTGGAAGGCTTGGTCAAACACCAAAGGTGAGGCCCACTCCTAGAGTCTGATTCCATGGGGCTAGGGCCTGCCTGAGAGTCCACATTCCTGACTCCGGCCTTTCTCCAGTCCTTCAGTTCTGGGTGGCTGCTGCCTCTCAAGGGCAACATCATCTTATCTTTTGAACAAGAGGGGATGAAGGGAAAAGGGGAAGCAGGACGCACTCAGAGCTCCAGCCCAAGAACACAGAAAACCAACCAGAAGGCTTTTCCCAAGCATGCTTTTCTTTGCTTTTCAAATAACATATTTAACAATCACCTTTTTTCGTCTTGTTTCCAAAGAGTCCGAATTGCATCTTTCCCTTGACTTTTTAGTTTCCACATATCACTCTGCCATGGTTGCCTGTCAGGCCCAGCTGTCTCTGCCCAGAGACCCTGATACCTGGAAAATTGACCAAAAGCCAATGCCAGAGGTCTTCGAGGGTGTCTCCAAAGAGAGGCCACACTCGTCAGTATATAGCAAGGTCTATTAAGACACCAAGGTCTTGGTGGCTAAATTTCTGGAACACTCGCACTGTGCCCTCCCTCACGAGGTACAGCACATGGTGGATGCCCTCTGCTCAGCGGTCCTCTGCTTGGCAGCCACTTCTCAGGAGTGTGCCAGGGAAGAGGCTGTTGGTGCTGTCATGGCAGATCAGGTGTGAAGGAGCCAAAGGCCTAGATGTGAAAACCATGGGCCACAGATGTACTTGCTGGAAGTCACCAGGCCTGATGGAGAGGACTTCAGTCATGGTTTGGCAGAGAACAAACATTGGGACACCCAGGAGAGCTCAGCGTAGCTCAGGCAAGGGACTGGACTGTTTTTCCCTCTTGTGAGGGGGCTCCATCAATCATTTCCTTGGGGTTTACATTGCCTACCTAGTCAGTAATTCAGAATGATGAGTTTCTCATGTCTGTAGTAAACTGTGATTTTATCTGGCATTTAGTACTTTGAACTGAGCAGCATTACACAAATATGAATTAAGTGACAGGTGACACATTTAAAAACAAGGGCCATCAAAAATGAGATTATCCCCCATTCCCAAGTTAGTGTCATGTTAAGTGATGGAGAATGACATCAAGCCATTTTCCCATGTGGTTTGAATGGCCCCATGATCAGACCTTCATTGCATTCTGACTCACATCATTGAAAAGGAAATAGGCACTTTGAACACAGAGGGAAGCCTGGGCCCAGCTCTTTGCTTGCCGTGTCACAGGGCTGTTGTGCACACAAATAGATACACGGTGAAGCACTGCAAAAGCCAGGCCACCCCAGGATGCAGGCCATGTGTTGGGGGGGCTTAGGGGGTCCCACCCCCTAGTCACCCTCCAAGGGGCACTTCCACCTTCCCTTGGTCTCTGTTTCTATAGTCTTCTGTTCTTTACCTGAAAGCGACCTGTGTTGACTGAGTTCAGGGGCTGCTTTGGTACTTCCAAATTTCTTGGACCCTCAGTCCCTCATTTTCTGACAAGACCAGCAGCAGCTGCTATTCAAGGTGATGATGGAGCAGCACTAGCCAAAAGAACTTTCTGCAGCCCTGGAGCACTTGTGCTGGGCCATCTGGAGCTGCAGCCACTAGCATAGCTGCTGAGCTCCTGCACTGTGACTTGTGGCCCAGGACCACAGGTCTCATCAGAGAGCCCATGGACCTGTCATGGTGAGTTCCAGGAGGCCAAAAGGATGCTCCCACTGTGGGGTGCTCATACTGCTCTCCTCTCAACACTGCAAGCTCCAGCCTGTCCTTAAGCTCCTTCCCCACCCCAACCTCTTGTTTGCCAACATGCTGGGAGAATATCTGCATGGCTAAAATCTGGGATCGGGGTGGAGGTGGGGTCCAGTCCAGGGGCCCAGAACCTTCCCTCAAATGTCCCCCTTCCCAGGAGCTGAGTTGTAGGGATTCCCCAACCATGGTCAGCTGTGAAGGTTTTGATTGCTTTACTTATGTTATTGGTTGTTGCCTCGCAGAGGCTAGAGGGCTGGACAAATAGAAATCAGATCATTCTTCCACAAAAGATGCTCTACAGATAAATTTATGAGCACTTTATTCCTATGATAAAACAAGAAATCCTTTCCCTAATTTTTTTCA
>NW_007130527.1:0-7516 GCF_000164805.1 Carlito syrichta | reverse complement strand
CTTGTGCTGGGCCATCTGGAGCTGCAGCCACTAGCATAGCTGCTGAGCTCCTGCACTGTGACTTGTGGCCCAGGACCACAGGTCTCATCAGAGAGCCCATGGACCTGTCATGGTGAGTTCCAGGAGGCCAAAAGGATGCTCCCACTGTGGGGTGCTCATACTGCTCTCCTCTCAACACTGCAAGCTCCAGCCTGTCCTTAAGCTCCTTCCCCACCCCAACCTCTTGTTTGCCAACATGCTGGGAGAATATCTGCATGGCTAAAATCTGGGATCGGGGTGGAGGTGGGGTCCAGTCCAGGGGCCCAGAACCTTCCCTCAAATGTCCCCCTTCCCAGGAGCTGAGTTGTAGGGATTCCCCAACCATGGTCAGCTGTGAAGGTTTTGATTGCTTTACTTATGTTATTGGTTGTTGCCTCGCAGAGGCTAGAGGGCTGGACAAATAGAAATCAGATCATTCTTCCACAAAAGATGCTCTACAGATAAATTTATGAGCACTTTATTCCTATGATAAAACAAGAAATCCTTTCCCTAATTTTTTTCAAGTGAAGGCTTTTGAAGTCCCCAAAAGCAAGTCCCTTTGCAGGTAAAGTTAACTGATAGATTTCCAGAATGGTTTCCCCCAAGCCCATGCTCAAAGCTTTAATGCCCACACTTCAGCCTCCAAATCTTCCCTGCCTCTGAGGTATAAACCAGAGCCACCAGTTGCAGGGGTTTCACCAGTTTTGGGATAATATGGCAACGTCCCTCGGTGGACTGGTGCTGCAGCCTTCAGCCTGGCTGCAATTCAACTGAGGCCAAGACCACCCACACGCTGGGGTGTTTTCATGGTGCAGTCAGGGTGAGGGGGCATGGGACCACCAAGCCTGGGGTTCCACACCCTTCCCTCCTTCTCTGCAGTCCTGCCACTGGGGTGGTGCCTTTCCCCAGGTGAAAGCCAATGTATGCTCTGCCATTCACACCCCACTCCCACTCAGCTGTGTTTGCTCATGTAGCAAATCTATTTGTGAATAAGGAAACTGTACTCAACTTTATGCTGCTGGGCTGGAATCTTCTATCTCCTAGAAACAAGGGGGAGTGGATTGGGATTCCTCCACAGCCCACTTGCTTGGGGCCACATGTGGGCTCTAGGAGGTCCCAGTCTCTGGGCTTCTTAGGAAGGTCCCCAGAAGAAAGATGTTGGTTAGAGCCACTGGGGAACGTACTGACAACTTGACTCTTCAGCTCTGGTATTTTTGACCCCTGCTTGGCGTCATCCAAGACCCAGTAACTCCAGCAGCTAGTGTTCCAAACCTCAGGCTGTGTGTGGACTCACACCCAAGGGGAAAACCTGGCTTGTGGGATACTTTTCTCATGCTCCCTGTTTTGCTGTCTCAAATGGATCTAACATTGGCTGCTTTGAAGGTGACTTTTTCGTTTTCCATCTCAGCCTGGGTCTGGGCATGTCCTGAGACCTGAATGAGGCTGGCACTTGTGAGAACACTGATATTTGACCCTAGCTGGGGGCTGTGAGACTGCAAGGCTACTGAGGTGGGCTGACACTGGACCCCGACTTAGCAAACAAGTGGGCAGGCATCATTCACAAGAACTTTCACCATCCTTCAGCTGGAGATGCCAATCCAAATTAAATACTGGTAACAAACCATGACTAGAAAACTCATTTTTAAATGGCTATGCTTTCCTTTATCTGCACTGACACACAGATGCTGCTAAGGCAGAATTTATAGAAAGTTATTTTCAAGCCACCAGAGATCTGTTTGTGCAACTGGAAAGGTTGTATTTATTTAATGTACTTCAAGGTGTTTTAATAATGGTCAGTGTTATTTTAAAAAAGTATTTCTGGACTCTGTGTCTCTGAGGCCTAATTGGGACCAAGACAAGCTAAGAGCCTGTGTGTCCTGTAGGCTAGGAGCAGGGGCCTGGGCGAGGGCTCCAGATGGGACAGGGGTGTGTGAGATCCATGGGCACCCTGCTATGCTTTCCAGAGCCTTCTGGAGAAGTTAACCCCCTCCCCACCCCCATTGTAAAAGTAGGAAGGCAGATGTCTGGGAGGAATGCAGGCCTGTGTCTCAAAGTTTTCTTCAATGTGGGTTTTTAAAAATGTGTATCATTGGGTGGGAGTTCTGCCCCCAAGTCATTTGCTAACCATGGACATCTTCTGAAGCCTACTCCCCTGCCTTGTCTTGGGTACTGCCAGAATGTTTCCTTTGGTTTCCCAAGAGGAAGGTGTTCCCTCCAGCTTTGATGCAGGTGACATTTCTTTTCATTCCCCAAAGATGTGACAAAGAATAGAGTACCATATACTGTCACTCATAAACGGACCTTGAACAATTATCACAATTATCAGAAATGAAACATTTAAAGCTACTTCAATACAGAGAGCCCAAACAAAGAGGCCTAGAGAATCATGAGAGACAGCATTACACAATGCATCCATGTAAACTGAACATACACCACCTGAATCTAAAATTTTTAAAAACATGTGACAAATAAGATAAAAATATTGTAGCCTGATATTCATTTCAGTTTCTTTTCAATTTGGTTTGTGTGGGAAACTTTAACTTATAATGACAAGAAATGCTTATTTTCTTAATAAGAATTGGGGAACTAGCATAGGCTCATGAGGACATTTTTAATGGAAAAAAAGACAACATTATTTTTGAAGGTTAATATGTATCATTGTAAATAGTATAGGCCCTGCACATTGAAGACTCTCTATTTTAATTATATTAATTCAATGGGAAATATTAAGGTTACTTTTACTTACTTTATGAATTAGACTGTCTACCAAAAGGTCATATTGTATCATATTCATCTTAAGCTGCTCATAATATAAGATATTCAAAATTTAAAAGTAAAACACATTTTAAAAGGTCAATCTCATTTATAGAGTCAGCCTCAAACTTTAATAAATAACCATCATTAGTACTATTATAAACACTAAAAGGGTAAGAACTTATTCACTATTATATCTTGCACTCCTAACAAAAGTAGATTTTCAATAAAAATACCTCTTTCCATTGCCATCACAGGATAACATCTGGCACTGGTGGGTATTCAGTCAATATTTGCTAAATTACTGAACTATAATTTAACTTTAACAGCAAACACAGTATTTATTAAGTACTCACTAGGTGCCAGGCACCATGTTACCACTTCATATGAGTTAACTCATTTAATTCCATACAAACAAAATTAAATATTTCAGTGAGTATTATTCCTACTAACCTTTGAGAAACTGAGACCTAGGGAGAAAGTAACCTGCTCCCCAAAGGCACAAAGCTAGTAATTTTGGATACCAGAAATCCTGGCCCTATAACTTACACAAAAACCCAAAGGAATTATTATATACTACTTCTTAAATACTGAAATTATTACAAAATAATTGCTAAATTTATTTTCAGCATAATAAATTACCCCGGTAGTAAAAGCAATTATATAGCCTATAAAAGAAATCAGAATTTAATATTAGAATATAGTCCCATAATACTACAAAATCTGATTAACTTAACATATGAGATTAGGATAATGTATAGTCTAATAGTAATAAGAATGGAGGAGATGGAAAATGGAAAGAACAAGGAAGGAAAGGAAGAAGGGAAAGAGAGAAAGAGGGAAGAGGGACTTTAAACTGTAATTAAGCTAAGCATCAGGTTTATAGGACATCAAGGATGATGGTAGTAATCAATTGTGTAGTAGTTGTGATAAAAAGAGATGGAACTAGTGTCTCACTGCCTTAGCTGACCCCTGTATTCCTCTGAATCCCTCCTTTCATCCCCCAGGCACTTTAGCCCAAACCTCCGCTCACATCCAAAGGCTGCTTGGCTCAGTAGCAAAAGCCAGTCTGAATGACTCTTACTGAGGACATTTCCTCAAGTAAAAGCTGTGGGACAGGGTTGTTTGGGACAAGGTGGAATATTTTTTTCATGTAACTGCCTTGGCAGGATAATATCTGATTCTATGTTTCAGGAGATATGATTTTTATAAAAATTGTGTGTGTATGTGTGTGTGTGTGTGTGTGTGTGTGTGTGTGTATGTGTGTGTGTGTGTGTGTGTGTAGAGATAGGGTCTCAGTATGCTGCCTAGACTGATCTCAAACTCCTAGTCTCAAGTGATCTTCTTGTCTCAGCCTGGACTACAGGTGTGAGCCACTATGCCCACCTTATGGGGCTATTTTAAAAGACTTGTCTTCATGTTTAGAAATTCTTCTGTTTCATCTAGGCTATTGTTGAGGATATCAATTGTATTTTTTGTTTCTTTTATTTAATTCTTAAGTTTTAGCATTTCTGTTTATCTCTCATTTATGATATTTATCTCAATTGAATTTCTCATTCAGGCCATTAATTGTTTACCTTATTTATTGATATTCTTTATCCTATTTTCTTTTGTATCCCATTGGGCTTCTTTAATATCATTATTTTGAATTCTTTGTACTCACTTCATAAATTTCTTTCTTTGTTGAAATCTATTGGTGAAGAACTATTGCGTTTCTTTGAAGGGTCATGTTTTCTTGTTTTTGTTTTTGTTTTTAATGTTTCTTGTGTCCTTACATTGATATCTGTGCATCTGGTATAACAGTCATTTATTCTAACTTTATGGATTGACTTTTGTAGTGAACAACATTTTCTTGTAGCTGTAACTATAATGTGGGTTTGGTAAGTTTGGCTTCAGTTCTGAGTTGGTGAAGTAGTGAAGCCTCTGTATGAATTATTTAGCTATAATCAGCATCAGTGGTGTCTACGAGTTTTTAAGTGGCTTAGTCTGCAGTTGTTAGTGGAGACTGTGATGAGATTTTTCTGGGGAGGGGAACTCTGAGCAGGTTAGACCTCAGGCACTAGTGGTGGTTGTTGTGGGCCAGTCATGCTGGTCTTTGCATCGTTAGGTGATATACATGGGCACCGGTGGTAGAAGATTTGAGAAAGTTGATCCCTGGGCCTCAAGCTGGCATCCATAGGTGCTGGCCAGTGGAAGGCCAGGAAGGAGAGTGGGTCTCATATCCCTAGGTGGCGAGTGTGGTATCAGCAATAGCAGCAATGGTGGGCCAGCCTTTGCACCCCAGGATGCCACATTATGAAACCAGTATTGTCAGTATTGTGCTGAGCAGAGCAATTCCCAGGCCCTCACCTGGTGCATGTGGGTGAATGCTGGGGGCAGTGGTGGGGACAGGCTAAGCAGGCCTATCCTTAGGCTCTTGAGAATCATGCACAAGTGCCAGTGGTGGTGTGCAGGTCATGCTGATCCCCAGGAACATGGATGACATGAATGGCACCAGAAGGCTAGGCAAGCAATCTTCTGGCCACCAGAAGGTATGTGCAGGTGCCAGTGAGAGAGCGAGGGATGGGTTGCCCCCAGGCCCTGTTGACACATGCAGTCATTGGCTAGGGCAACACCTGGTGAGTTGGCCTGTCCCCAGGACCTCTGTGTTCATGGTTGCAGACTGTGGTAGATCAGTGGGTTGATTCCAAGTCTTCTAGAAGGCATGTTCAGGTACAAGCTGTGGTGGCCATGGGTGAAGCTGGCCTTTTCTCAGGCCCCCAGATGGCATGCATGGGCACCATTGGTAGATGAGGCATGACTGTCCTCAGACCCCTGATGGTGTACACAGGCACTGGTGGTGGCAGAGAGGGTAGGTCAACTCCCCAGCCCCAAATTACATGGGTGCTGGTGGTGGCAGTGGGCAAGTGGGCCTACCTTCAGGTGTCAGTGGTGTGCAGGAGCACTAGCTGTGATAGGTAAGACAGATTAATTCCCAGTCCCCCAATGGTGAACTTGGGCAGTGGCACTGGCAGCAGTGGGTAGGGCATGCTTTTTATCAGACTGTGACAGTGCCCATTGGGCCTAGTCCCCAGGCCACCTAAAGGTGCATGCAGGTTTGTGGTGGCCCTACCACTGGGGGTGGGGTGGGGTTGTTGTCTGTGGCCCCAGAAAGGCAGTTTTTAGTCTCTGGGGAGTGAATGTTTCAGCTCCCTTCTTCCTTGGGGCACATATAATTATGAGAATCCCAAATGGTGGAATAGGAGGCAGAAGATAAGTTCAGAGTGATGGGATGTGGGAAGGATTCAACCAGTCAGCAATGAATTTGAAGATGGAAGAAAGGTGCCATGCTGCATAGGAGTATTGCATCATTGCTGGGATGCAGATGGAATACAGAAGAGAACCAAAGAGCCTGGAGAACAAAGCTCATCCCAGCTGACACCTTGATTTTGGCTCATTGAAAGCCACATCAAACTTCAAGCATACAAAACTGTCACATGACACATATTTGTTGCTTTAAGCCACTAAGTTTGTGGTAATTTGCTACAACAGTCATAGGAAGTCACTTTCCGGAGACCAGCTCCAGCTGGGTTCAGAGTACCCCAAAGGTGGAAACGGCATCGGGCAATTGGGGGAAGAAGAGAGAGAGAGAGAGAGAGAGAGAGAGAGAGAGAGAGAGAGAGAGAGAGAGAGAAGAGAGAGAGAAAGAGAGAGAGAAAGAGAGAGAGAAAGAGAGAAAGAGACTGGACTCCAGTCTAGTGCAGAAGCGAATGAGTGCTATTGGGAATTACAATGGGTCTTTTATACACAAAGTCAGATGTGGGAGGGTCATCCCCACCCACCAGAAACCTTAATCCATGAAAACTTAATCAATGATTGCCTTTAAACCCTTTTCATATGATAATCTTAAAATCCCATAAAAAAGGATAACCTAATCCATGACTGACATATTCTATAAACCTTTTTCATCCTAAGCTGATTGATTTATGCCAAGTTAAACAATTCTATAGAAGCTTAAGTATTTACTTTACAAACGAAAGTGGCCCATCCCAGAATGTTTGGAATGTGGCCCAGTCCAAAGTTCACAGTGGGCTACCTGCAAGTAACCCAGCTGCATTCTTTCAACAAAATGGCTGTCTTCTAATTCTATATTCTACAATTTACACCTTCAATAAATCCTAAGATCATGACGCAGAAGCCTGTGACCAATACTAAGGCTCTTAGATGTGACACGAGTTTGAATTATAAGTTGTGTGAAAGCCAAAACTGCAGTTTGTGGAAGAATGGGAGCAATGAGCTTCTAAAGTTAGCTTGTGTTCATCCCAGTCTCAGAGTTTTTATGTTTTGAGCTGACAGGAGCTTAATCTGGTTAGTGCTGAGTAGAAAGGGGGAGGAAATGGGGTCAATAGCTCCCGAGAGCATCCTAGTGGTCTCGGGGTCAACGGCCCTTCCTGATCCCCAATGCTCAGTGGGCCTCCATGGCTGGCTCCCAACAGTCACTGGTGTGGTTTATAAGATGGAAGAAAATGCTGAATGATCTTGCCCAGTGAAAGTTGGGAACTAGAGAGATTCCTGGATCTCAAATAGAAATACATGTACAGACCTGGAGCACTGCCTTTGAAGAGGGTGCAAAACACATTGCTTTTTATCTGTGTGTGACTCTGTTCATACTTCAGATTTCTGGTGAAGTTTGATTGGTAAGAAGTCCAGTTGTGCAAGTTCCTGTGTGCTGCCATTTTGTTTGGAAGGGAACCTTATAGAGCTA
>NW_007130526.1:0-786 GCF_000164805.1 Carlito syrichta | reverse complement strand
TCATTGACCCAGGAGTTGTTTAGCATCATGCTGTTAGTGTCCATGTCTTTGTGGGTTTTGGGGGGACTTTGTTGGTGTCAATGTTTATTTTTATTCCACTGTGGTCCGAGAAGGTATTTGGTAGAATTTCGGTCCTTTTAAATTGGCTTATGCTTGATTTATGGCCGAGTATGTGGTCGATCTTAGAATATGTTCCATGTGGTGATGAGTAGAATGTGTATTCTGTGGTCTTTGGATGGAGTGTTCTGTAGGTATCAATTAAGACCATTTGGTCCAAAGTTACATTGAGGTTCCGGATCTCCTTGCTGATTTTTTGTCCTGATGATCTGTCTAGGGTTGTGAGTGGGGTATTGAAGTCCCCAGTTATGATAGTGTTAGGGCCAATATCTTTCTTTAGTTTTCCAAGAAGCTGCTTTATGAAAGTTGGCGCACCTATGTTGGGTGCATATATATTTAGAATAGATATTTCTTGTTGATGGATTGAGCCTTTTATCATTATGTAGTGGCCTTCTGTATCTTTTTTGATTTTTAATAGTTTGAAGGGTATTTTGTCTGAAATTAAGATGGCTACTCCTCCTTTCTTTTGTATTCCGTTCGCCTGGAAGTTTGTTTCCCATCCTCTTACTTTGAGTCTGTGGATGTCCTTTCTAGTGAGGTGAGTCTCTTGAAGGCAATAGATTGTTGCCTGATGATACTTTATCCATTTTGCCAATCTATGTCTTTTCAGTGGTGCATTTAGCCCGTTCACATTTAGGCTAATAATTGAAATGCAAGAGTTGATCCCTG
>NW_007130525.1:0-789 GCF_000164805.1 Carlito syrichta | reverse complement strand
CAGTCGGCAGTCATCTCCTGCACTGGAAGCAAGCAATTCTGGGCATGGGCATGTGTCTTGGTACCAGCAACTCCCATGCTTTGGTGACTCAGAGTCTCACATTGTCAACAACTCCCAGAACAGGCTGTGCTCTCATAGCCCATCTGGGGTGGTATCATGGGGATTCAACCAGCTGAGCCTTCACTGCCAAACAGCCTCAACAAAGATTGACAAAGTGGTGCTGATGTGAGCTGCTGCCTCCTCCAATTCCCTCCTTGCCTGATTCTGCCAAGGCCCAGTGGAGAGCTGAATTTCAGCCCCTATCCACATCAATGAGATGAATGAAATGGTGGAAGACAGAAGGAGTCAGCACTCATTATCCCCGATTTCTGTTACTAGTGACCGTGGCGGCCAGTGAAAAGCTGGTCTTTGACTTCCACCTGGCCTTGTGAGTGCTGGATGGAGAACGGAAGTCAGAGTCTTTGACATGCAGGTATTCCCTTCCTCTTTCTGGTGTCAGTGAAGACTCCAGGGAGAGGTGACCTTTCACTCTGTCTTGGGGGGATGTATGTGTGTAAATCATTGCCCTTGTTTTTCCATGAAAGTGTCAGCAGCGCTGAGTTAGTGGGAGTCAGGCCTCACTTTTGCTTTAGCCATAGAAACACTGGACATGCAACCTTGTGTCTTTCTACTGCAACTCAAAAGGAGGATTGCCTGGTAAAAGGAAAATTGAATGTGCCCAGAGGTTCAAATTACTATGTCCAAAGTTGCTAGCACTGAATTTTTTAAAAAGTCATGTCAAGGAACAGG
>NW_007130524.1:0-819 GCF_000164805.1 Carlito syrichta | reverse complement strand
TCCAGAGAAGGGTAATCGATGTGTGCTCTTAAAAAAAAAAAAAAGGAATCCTCAGAGTTAACATCCTGAATCTCATGTTGAAAGTGGGGATTCTGCACCTTGGGACATAAAAATGAGAGATCTCATTACCTGTTTTGAGAGTTCATTGCCTACTTCAGGGCTGCAGGAAGTAGGTGGCCCAAGGATGGTTGGGGCAAAACAGACTGCCAGATTGTAGGCCGTCATGTGGTTTGATGAAGAATTCTTTTCGATGCTGAACAACAGGGCAAACAGATGTCTCAACAGAACAACACTGGTTCTGGGAATGTGATCTAAAAGGCTAAATACAGCAAAATGCACTCTTAAAGCAATTTTATTTAGCAAGTGGCAAATACAGATAATGTAAACAACAGAGTACTTTTTATGTATACCATATATACCATGCAATAAATATACACAACAATGGAGAAATATGTCTTAAAATATTTCCCTGAAACAACTGCAATGTGTTTTAACCTAGGAAAATATTATCAAATAGAATATTAGAAATCTCTGTAACATTTTAGAGCGTGTTCAATAAAAATAGTTTATTGATGAAATTAAATAATTTATTTTAAAGGACTCACTTCATTTTTAATGTAGCAATACATGAATGCTGTCTCTTGACAAAGTGAGATCATACCAACAGATCAGTCCTCAGTTGTTTTTCTTGGACTAATGGGTTTCACTGCCTATCAATGTCACATGTTCAGAATGTGTACAATGGTCAAAGCTTCCATATTAATAAAATGAAGAGTAAAAGTAGAATTCAATGACAGTACTAAGGCATGTGTCTATTTT
>NW_007130523.1:0-1009 GCF_000164805.1 Carlito syrichta | reverse complement strand
ATCCTCAGAGTTAACATCCTGAATCTCATGTTGAAAGTGGGGACTCTGTACCTTGGGACATAAAAATGAGAGATCTCATTACCTGTTTTGAGAGTTCATTGCCTACTTCAGGGCTGCAGGAAGTAGGTGGCCCAAGGATGGTTGGGGCAAAACAGACTGCCAGATTGTAGGCCGTCATGTGGTTTGATGAAGAATTCTTTTCGATGCTGAACAACAGGGCAAACAGATGTCTCAACAGAACAACACTGGTTCTGGGAATGTGATCTAAAAGGCTAAATACAGCAAAATGCACTCTTAAAGCAATTTTATTTAGCAAGTGGCAAATACAGATAATGTAAACAACAGAGTACTTTTTATGTATACCATATATACCATGCAATAAATATACACAACAATGGAGAAATATGTCTTAAAATATTTCCCTGAAACAACTGCAATGTGTTTTAACCTAGGAAAATATTATCAAATAGAATATTAGAAATCTCTGTAACATTTTAGAGCGTGTTCAATAAAAATAGTTTATTGATGAAATTAAATAATTTATTTTAAAGGACTCACTTCATTTTTAATGTAGCAATACATGAATGCTGTCTCTTGACAAAGTGAGATCATACCAACAGATCAGTCCTCAGTTAATTTTCTTGGACTAATGGGTTTCACTGCCTATCAATGTCACATGTTCAGAATGTGTACAATGGTCAAAGCTTCCATATTAATAAAATGAAGAGTAAAAATAGAATTCAATGACAGTACTAAGGCATGTGTCTATTTTTAAACTGGCATCCATGTGTGACCAAATGAAATCCTTTAGCATTGGTCATTATTTCAGTAAATAACATTGTAAAATATAGGCTAATTTATTTTAAAAATTGGATGGTTACATTTTTTAGATAGGACCTGAGTAATTACTGCATCATTACCTCTGGATTGCAGTTGCTTTCTCCTTCTTGTCCCCTTTGTCAATAATACTGAGCCATTTATCATGGAGAGTTGATGGAAACACATTCCC
>NW_007130522.1:0-852 GCF_000164805.1 Carlito syrichta | reverse complement strand
TTTAAGTAGAGAAAATACTAGGGCATCAAAGGAAATACCCTTTTAAAAATATAAATTGGTTTAAAATATAAAGGGAGTGTGATTTAGATTTCCTTCATATATATAAGGGAAACTTTTCTCTAAGCATTGCACATCTGTAACATTTAATCAAAGTTAACAAGCAGAAAATACAGAGTGCACGAAGAAAATATACAAAAATTTTAAGAAAGGAAAAAGTTGTATTAAATTAGGATACTGGTTTATTTTCTAAAATTTTAAAGATTTATTATGCATTCTGCCTTCTGAATAGCACTTAGGTACACTGAATCTCAAGGTTCAATCATCTAAGAATGATATATTTCTGGAATCTCAACAAGTTTCAATTTAGGCAGAATAAAACATGCAGAATTTATGTGAGAAACACTGTAGCTGTCAATTTTGAAGGCAGAATTATACGCGGTATACTAACGTATTAAAAAGAAAAGGAGTTATCTTAGAGTATTATACACTGCTTAATAAGTCAATCCCTGCATAATGAACATTTCTATAGACAACGCTGAATTATAGACATTTTTATAGTAAGAAAAAATTTAAAAATGAAGTGAGTTGCTTGTTTTACAGCTTTCATTTATTTATTTATTTAATTATTTATTTTAATTTTTTAAAAAATGTGGGGTACAATTCAGAGTTAGATATACAAGCATTGATTATGCAGGGTTCCTCGTTGATGAGGTATGCCCCTCCCTTCCTTTGTTTCTATCTCCTGCTTTGTTTCTTTTGATAAGATTCTTTTGGTTATTCTTGAGTGTTTATGGTTTCATATGAATACTTTCTCTTTTTTTCAGTTGGAGTCTCACTCTTCATCCAGACTGG
>NW_007130521.1:0-860 GCF_000164805.1 Carlito syrichta | reverse complement strand
TCAGAGCTCTGCCAAATGCGGTAGACATGGCGGATTCATTCCCAAGGAGTGAAGAAAACTATGTTTTGACACCTATCCAAAAACTTTGACTTTTTTTTTTTGTAAAACAGTATTTATTGAGAGGACAGAGAAACTCTCACACAGGGAATGGACCTGAGGCTGTTGCCCAAGAGGTAGTCTTTTATTATTATGGTCACCGAATTCTATTGGAGCTTGGGTATAGAACAACCGCATACTATTTTAGCACTTTCTTTAGTTTAGAAACTTTTGGATGTTTTTAGTAGTATGTAACAGCCTTAGAGACATTTTTCTAACAGAATTGAACATCGCTTTAGCTAAGATCATCGTCAAATTTACAAAATTTTCAATTATCTAAATTTTTATATTAATAAGGAACCAAAATACTTACTACTTTGTAAATCACCATGTTATTTTGGTTTATGTATTTTGGGCCCCAAATTCTTTCTTTCTTTGTGCCTGATTTTAAATGCTTGGTGACTAAAAGCTTCAGAATAATCAGATACTTTTTTCCAGAGTACAGCATTATATCTTAGGAAGAGAAAATACTAGGGGATTCAATGGAAATACTCTTTTAACAGTATAAAATGGGTTAAAATATAAAGGGAATGTGATTTTATATTTTCTTCACCTATATAAGTGAAACTTTTCTCTAAGGATTGCACATTTGTAACATTTAAACAAAATTAACAAGCAGAAAATACAGAGTGCACCAAGAAAATGAACATAATTTTGTTAATGAAAAAAGCTGTATTAAAGTCATAGTACTGTTTTATTTTCTAAATCTTTTAATATTTATTATGCATTCTGCCTTCTGAATAGCACTTAGGGAAACTGAATCG
>NW_007130520.1:0-7367 GCF_000164805.1 Carlito syrichta | reverse complement strand
AAATATTTGTTTTTATTTGAAAAATAATGAATGCGTGATTGTACAATAATTGACAATTAGAGCGAATATAAAGAAATGCGCATGCCTACTATTCCGAGGTATTATTTATATTCATCTTTTTCCTACAATTTAAAAACATGATTATAAAGGTTTATAAATATAGTTTCTACATAAGCAAAGACTAGTGAATGGTGATAAAGATTTTCATTCTTCATTCATTCAGGTTTAATCTTAATATCCTTTTGACATGAGCAGCAAGAGTAAGGTCCTAACATTGGCATTGTTAAAATTTGCCTTATAATCTTTATACCACTCAGATTTCAGTACACATCAATTATTTCAGCCTAAAGTAATTTGTAATTAAAAAGTAACCCAGCTGAGTGTGGTGACTCAGGCCTGTAATTCCAGTATTTTGGGAGGTAAAGGCAAGAGGATTGCCTGAGTCCAGCGATTTGAGACCAGCTTGGGCTCCTTGGCAAGACCTCTTCTCTACAATAAAAACATTATCTGGGCATGGCAGCACCACCTGTAGTTCCGGCTATTTGGAAGGCTGAGGTGAAGGATAACCTGAGCCCAGCAGGTTGAAGCTGTGATGGCAGTGAGTATACCACTGGACTCCAACCTGGGGGACAGTGAGACTCCAACCT
The DNA here is from genome assembly GCF_000164805.1 of Carlito syrichta. Taxonomy (NCBI): domain Eukaryota; kingdom Metazoa; phylum Chordata; class Mammalia; order Primates; family Tarsiidae; genus Carlito; species Carlito syrichta. The sequence goes on along the minus strand of NW_007130520.1, from coordinate 6,720 downwards.
CCCCCCCAAAATAATAATAAGTAATTCAGATAGAACAAGCTCAAAAGTTACCTTTGTTCTTGCAGCAAATATCTGAGTTTTCTTTTTCTGTAACAGATTTATCTAGTAATAAGTGGATTCAACTAAAATAAACCTACATGCTGTATAATCCTAAACACCTGCAAAACCCTATATAACCAAATAATCATGAGGATGTTGACTCTGTAGTGGGCTAAATTAAAAAAAATCCAACTCAGAGCAAAAGAGTTATTACAGGTTAACTATAAACTGTATTGTTGACATACAGGCAATTTAAATGAGAATAAATTTAATTGTATACCTTCAGGTTCTTGACAAGAATACAAGTACAGTTTAATATGGGTGAAAAGCTATTTAAGTTTGTAGTGAGCCTGAATTGAGAAGAATACTCCTTTATAAGATTTCTAAATAATGCTCATGAAATATCTTCTTATTTAAATCTACAAGAATGTATAGTCAATTCCCAATATTCAAGAATTGATGAATTCAATGTGTGAATCATTTGGGGGCAGTAATAGAGTTGGAAAGTGAGATGTGGGCTCCTAGCTGTGTAAATAAGATTGCTTGCTTTGCATCCCAGGTGTATCTCCTTGCATCCTTGTGAACTTTGGTTGTCTCATCTGCTGATTAGGATAGTTGATTTGTATCCAAGGCTCTCAGACAGTATGAGTGATGGTGTTGGGAGATATGAATCGCTCAAGCCCTTAGGGCTGGAGCACTGGGCTCCTTGGCTCAGGCCACCTGAGGTTCTATCGATTTACTCCAGCAAGCTGTGCAAGCATTGTCATTTTCTATGTCTTTCACAATGGGAAGATGGCCAGAAAACACTGATTTAAATGCCTGCTGAGCTTCTTTATCCCTCTGAAGATCTGATTCCCAAATTCCTTCTCCTGTGCATTGCTCCACCCTGGTTCTTTCTCTTCCTGTGCAGGCAGAGAAGGAACTTGCCCTGAAGTGCAAATAATGCATGCCTTCCCATAGTAGGCGAAGTTAAACATGTGATTTGTCATAAAGTACTTGAAGTATTCATTTTAATAGTTTTCCCTTTTGAGACTCCTCAAGGACCCATTCATGTACATACGTAAAAATATTCAGACGGGGATAATTATGGAAAACTATATATCTTTGCAGTTGTTGCTTTAATCATTGGCTAATGACATGATTCTAAATAACTTTTCAATTATTTCTACAAATTGAAAGCAAACTGACCTTTTGAAATCTAATGAAATGGACCAATCCAAGAAAAATGACCTCTCAGTATGTCGAGGTGTTTTTCCCTCAATTCAAAATAGAGAATGATTATGAGATCAAATACTATTTAAAAACCCTAGGGCTGAAAGGCATCTTTGATGAATCCCAAGCTGACCTCTCTGAGATAGCTTCAGGAGGTAGTCAATATTTGTCAAAACTAATGCACAAATCTTACATAGAGGTCACCGAGGAGGGTACCGAGTCTACTGCTGCCATGGGAAGTAACATCCTAGAAAAGCAGCTTCCTGAGTCTACCGTGTTTAGAGCTGACCACCCATTCCTATATTTCCTCATGAAGGATGATATCATCTTATTTAGTGGCAAAGTCTCTTGACTTTGAAAATGCAATGGGTTTTTATCACAATAGTCCCCACATCAAAGAACCATCTCAAGTAAATCAATTTGAATTTTATTTGAGACATGGTGTTTCCTGTGAGTTTACTTCTTCCTAATGTTAGTCAGCAAATGACTTGACGCTTCTCAGACACCTAGTTGATGGTCCTGATCTCTATCCTTAGTATTTCTATCACCATTTGTCTGTCTGGTTTCTAATTTCATTGTCTTCTACTCACACTAATTTCTACCATTCCCCCCACCCCCTTGGCCCATCTGAAAATTGTTGAGAATGACAATGGAGCAGTCTTAGGAATCTCTTTTGAAATGCTATAGTTATCCCAGATATTCTAGCCTCATTGTAAGTGGTATAGAAAATAAGAAAGTGTGAGTGATAAATTTTTGTTGTTGACTTAGAAAGAAATTTGTGTTTACTTTCCCACATTTGATTTTAAATCAATGTATAATATAGATGGTTAAAAATGTGGAATTGGGATTAGAGACCAAACAAAATATTTTATTAATAATTTCAAGCTGATTATATGTACATAGTTTTTCAAATATTAAAGACCTTTTATCTGTTCTCAGTTGCTATTTGCAATATATTATTTCATGTGCTATATAGTTTACAAGTTTTTGCTCTATTTATCAGAATAAAAAAAGCACAACATACCTTTAAGTGTGATTGTTCTTTTCTGACCAATTGTGGGACTACCAGTGCTTTCTTTATTTTTTAGGCCAAGCAAGCAAGGAAAGAAAATCATGCTTTTAAAATATATTTGATTTGGTTAAATGTGGCAAATTTATTAAGCTGATAAGCTAATTTTAAATACTAGGATTTAAAGGAGTATGGGGAAGTGATTTGCAGATATGAATATTTATAATAAACCATAGTTAAATTATAAACAGATAAAAGTAAGTTGAGAATCAGTAGCCCACTCTGAGCTTACTTAAGAGTTTATAAACAATGTCTACTGAATTATGTTTTCATCAAAAAAGACTTATCTGAAAAGGAACTATTATATAAATCAGAGGTAGCTGTTGGAGTCCGGCTCCGATCTATGAGGGGGGTTGGACCCACACCGGAGAGTCAAGACGGTGAGAAGAAACCACTCGGAGGCAGTTCTTCTGGGATAAGTCTGATCAGGACTGAGTCCAAATTTTATTCAAACTCCTTCCAACTTATATACCTTTTTCTATACCCTCCAGTAGTGTGATAATTACTTGCTGGGAGTGTACAAGTTCCATGATGTATAACGTGCTTTACAAACTATGCATCACAAGACCTTTACAAGATTATCGAGTTCCAAGCAAACAATTACAATTCCATGATGCATGACGTACTTCACAAAACTTACATTAAAATCACAGGTGCACAACTTCAATACAGATTGTACAAATTGTTTCCCATAATGTTCAATAAATCATTCGTGATGTATTCTTTGTTCTAAACTCAAATTGATACAAAGAAAAAAATTTCCTAATTTAATTCCAAGTTTAATGACTCCTAATATTTTCTAACGATTAATATTATCAGCATAACATTATACTATAATCTATAAGTTTACTTAAATGACTTTATTGTTAGTTATACTATTAACCTATTATGATTTCAACATAATGCCTTATAATTCTATAACAATTAATTCAAAACTTATTCTTAAGCTACAAAACCTTACCATGACTTATATACATTTTATATGTCTAAACTTTAATTTTTATATAATCTAATGATTGAACTTTAATACTATGCTATATCCTATTAAACTAATACCTTATCATTAATTCTTTTATGAATCGTATAGTAATTATTATATTTGAATAAAGTAACAGAAAGAAACAACACAGCAAGCACAATTTTACTCAAATATACTATAAAATGTGAATGCAACTATAAATGTATATATATATTTTGTCCTAAGAAATCTTTTCTAAGAATCAATTTGTAGCTGTCATGCTCTTGGATAATGAACTGCACAGTTGCCATGACGATGGCCAGGGGGCAGAGGCAAGCTAAGAGTTTCAGTACGTAATGAAACTAGAAACATTCTGCCTGGCTAGAGGCAGGTAAACAGAACTATTACAATAATTTTAATTTCTAATCTTAGCCCTAAGAGAAACTGCTTGCGGGAACAAGAGCGGACTAACCAGTCTAGCAGGAAATAGTAGTCTAAAAATGTCTTAAAAAGAAGTACAGCTTAGAAAAAACAAAGACTTAAAATAATTCTGCTGTGCACTTTCCATCAGGCATATTGAGATTGGCTTAAAAGTTTTATATCTAAAAATTGTAAGTTTTGCTGCCATATATACACACTGGTCACTATTCACACACCAATATTATAGGTGTTACTGATATTCCATATCAGAGGCGATCTTCCAGATAGACCTTTATAGGCCTCAGTCATGTAGCTATAGATGTTGGCTCCCAACAGGTAGCCTATTGCAGGATGCTTTGGTGCTCAGTACTAAACCTGTCAGATACTTGACTTTTGAGAAATATCCAGTAATAGGATATGAATAAGTAAATTTGAGAAATATCCAGTAATAGGGTATGAATGTGTAAATTTGACATTATTTGACTGATGTAGAAAATCCCTTGGCCAAAATAATTTCACCACTAACCTGCAACACCTTTAAAAACTTTTGCCTTTCCAATTCCCTTATGGAAAGTGAATTTAACTGGTATGCAGTGGTATGTTTTGGGGAGGAATTGATTTTTCTGATTACCATTCCTATATATTACCATTGAGAAATAATACACCCTTCAGAGAATGAGAGACAAGGGCATGCACTTTGATGAAGGCCATGTAACCCACTAGCATAGACACTATTTCCTGTTGACAGTGTCTTCCGGGCGCCATGGTGAACCCCAAAGCCACTGAGATTTGAAGTAAAAATCAGAGAGAGTAATGTGAGGTCTGTAAGAAAGAAAAATACTGTGTCTTAGTTCATTCAGGCTGAAATAATAAACTGGGAAGTTTATAAATAATAGAAATTTATTGCCCACAGTTGTTGAAGCTAAAAAGTCCCAAATCAAGGCAACAACAGATTCTGTGTTTAGTGAGGGCCTGTTCCTAATAGGGCAACTTATTGCTGTGTGTTTTCATATGGTAGGAAGACTGGAAGGGGTAGAAGAAGAAAGACATCTCCTTTCTTTTTTAAAAATTATTATCAATATTTTTATTTTGGTATTGTGGGGTACAGTTAAGGGTTAGGTATACAAATATGCTTCATTCAGTTTCCCTTGTTGATAACAGGTGTCTGCCCATCCCCAGACAGATGTTTACTACTATTAGTCCCATCCCCCTCCATAGTTTCTCACCACTGTCAGTCATTTTCTTATGGTAGTGCATTGTATGATCAAGGTCCACTATATGAGTGAGAATGTGTGATACTCAGATCTTTGTTTCGGTGAGAGGTCACTCAGTATTATAGACTCTAGTGCCATCTAGGTTTCTGTGAAATTCATGATTTTGTTCTTTTTTCAAGAGCACATATTTTATTTTTGAGGGTGGAGCTCTCATAACCTAATCCCTCTTTTTAAAAAAATAATCAATATTTTTTATTATAATGTTGTGGGGTACAGTTAAGGGTTAGGTATACAAATACGTTTCATTCAGGCACCCTATTGATAGAGGTGCTTCCCCATCCCCAGATAGATATTTGCCCGTTAATTCCATCTCCCTCCCCCCCATAGTTTCCCACTACTGTCAGTCATTTTCTTATGGTATTAGATTGGATGTTCAAGGTCCATTATATGAATGAAAACATGTGATACTCAGACCTTTGTTTTTGTGAGAGGTCACTCAGAATTATAGACTCTAGTTCCATCCAGGTTGCTGCAAAATTCATGATTTTGTTCTTTTTTATGGCTGCGTAGTATTCCATCGGGTATATGTACCACATTTTAAAAATCCAATCCTCTTTTGATGGGCAGCATGGTTGCTTCCAGGTTCTTACTATTGCGAACAATGCTGTGATAAACATACGTGTGCAGGTGTATACAGTGATTTGTGTTCTTCCAGATATATTCCCATTAGGGGGATTGCGGGGTCATATGAGAGGTAGATATTTAGAGCTTTTGGGAATTGCCACACTGCTTTCCACAGAGGTTGCACTAGTTTACACTCCCACCAACAGTGTAGAAGTGTTCCCTTTTCTCCACACCCTCTCCAGCAGCTGTTATTTTTTGAGTTGTTGATAATTGCCATTCTGACTGGAGTTAGGTGGTATCTCAGTGTGGTTTTGATTTGTATCTCCCTGATGATTAGTGAAGTTGAACATTTCTTCATATGTCTGTTGGCTTCTCGGATGTCTTCCTTTGTGAAGTGTCTGTTCATGTCTTTTGCCCATTTTATAATGGGGATGTTTGTTTTTTTCTTTTCAATACATTTTAGTACTTTGTAGATCAAAGATGTTAAGCCTTTGTCTGACCTGGTGTTGGCAAATATTTTTTCCCAGTCTGTAGGCTGTCTTTCTGCTCTCTGCATTGTTTCTTTGACTTTGGAGAAGCTTGTCAGTTTAATAAGGTCTCACTTGTCTATCCTCTCTCTTATGACCCGTGAGTTTTGGGTTTTGTTCAGGAATTGGAGGCCAGTTCCAATTTCCATGAGGGTATGTCTTTCATTTTCCAAGGTTCTTATGGTTTGAGGTTTTACATTTAGGTCTCTGATCCATTTGGAGTTAACCTTTGTGCATGGGGATAGGTAGGGGTCCTGTTTCAATCTTCTGCATGTGGTCAGCCAGTTTTCCCAGCACCATTTACTGAATAGGTTCTCTTCTCCCCAGTGGTAGGTGGTGGAGGCTTTGTCAAAGATGAGTTGGTTGAGAAATTGAGGTTTTGCTTCTGGAATCTCAATTCTATTCCATTGATCTATATGCCTATTCCTATACCAATACCAAGCTGTTTTGATGATTGTAGCTTTATAGTAGAGTTTGAAGGCTGGTAATGTGATACCCCCTGTTTTATTTTTTGCTGAGAATTGTTCTGGCTATTCTTGGACATTTGTGTTTCCATATGAATTCCTGTGTTGTTTTTCTAGGTCTGAGAAGAATGTTGCTGGTAATTTGATGGGTATTGCATTGAATTTGTAGATTGCCTTAGGTAAGATGGACAGA
>NW_007130519.1:0-3910 GCF_000164805.1 Carlito syrichta | reverse complement strand
TATATGTCTAAACTTTAATTTTTATATAATCTAATGATTGAACTTTAATACTATGCTATATCCTATTAAACTAATACCTTATCATTAATTCTTTTATGAATCGTATAGTAATTATTATATTTGAATAAAGTAACAGAAAGAAACAACACAGCAAGCACAATTTTACTCAAATATACTATAAAATGTGAATGCAACTATAAATGTATATATATATTTTGTCCTAACAAATCTTTTCTAAGAATCAATTTGTAGCTGTCATGCTCTTGGATAATGAACTGCACAGTTGCCATGACGATGGCCAGGGGGCAGAGGCAAGCTAAGAGTTTCAGTACGTAATGAAACTAGAAACATTCTGCCTGGCTAGAGGCAGGTAAACAGAACTATTACAATAATTTTAATTTCTAATCTTAGCCCTAAGAGAAACTGCTTGCGGGAACAAGAGCGGACTAACCAGTCTAGCAGGAAATAGTAGTCTAAAAATGTCTTAAAAAGAAGTACAGCTTAGAAAAAACAAAGACTTAAAATAATTCTGCTGTGCACTTTCCATCAGGCATATTGAGATTTGCTTAAAAGTTTTATATCTTAATATTGTAAGTTTTGCTGCCATATATACACACTGGTCACTATTCACACACCAATATTATAGGTGTTACTGATATTCCATATCAGAGGCGATCTTCCAGATAGACCTTTATAGGCCTCAGTCATGTAGCTATAGATGTTGGCTCCCAACAGGTAGCCTATTGCAGGATGCTTTGGTGCTCAGTACTAAACCTGTCAGATACTTGACTTTTGAGAAATATCCAGTAATAGGATATGAATAAGTAAATTTGAGAAATATCCAGTAATAGGGTATGAATGTGTAAATTTGACATTATTTGACTGATGTAGAAAATCCCTTGGCCAAAATAATTTCACTACTAACCTGCAACACCTTTAAAAACTTTTGCCTTTCCAATTCCCTTATGGAAAGTGAATTTAACTGGTATGCAGTGGTATGTTTTGGGGAGGAATTGATTTTTCTGATTACCATTCCTATATATTACCATTGAGAAATAATACACCCTTCAGAGAATGAGAGACAAGGGCATGCACTTTGATGAAGCCATGTAACCCACTAGCATAGACACTATTTCCTGTTGACAGTGTCTTCCGGGCGCCATGGTGAACCCCAAGCCACTGAGATTTGAAGTAAAAATCAGAGAGAGTAATGTGAGGTCTGTAAGAAAGAAAAATACTGTGTCTTAGTTCATTCAGGCTGAAATAATAAACTGGGAAGTTTATAAATAATAGAAATTTATTGCCCACAGTTGTTGAAGCTAAAAAGTCCCAAATCAAGGCAACAACAGATTCTGTGTTTAGTGAGGGCCTGTTCCTAATAGGGCAACTTATTGCTGTGTGTTTTCATATGGTAGGAAGACTGGAAGGGGTAGAAGAAGAAAGACATCTCCTTTCTTTTTTAAAAATTATTATCAATATTTTTATTTTGGTATTGTGGGGTACAGTTAAGGGTTAGGTATACAAATATGCTTCATTCAGTTTCCCTTGTTGATAACAGGTGTCTGCCCATCCCCAGACAGATGTTTACTACTATTAGTCCCATCCCCCTCCATAGTTTCTCACCACTGTCAGTCATTTTCTTATGGTAGTGCATTGTATGATCAAGGTCCACTATATGAGTGAGAATGTGTGATACTCAGATCTTTGTTTCGGTGAGAGGTCACTCAGTATTATAGACTCTAGTGCCATCCAGGTTTCTGTGAAATTCATGATTTTGTTCTTTTTTCAAGAGCACATATTTTATTTTTGAGGGTGGAGCTCTCATAACCTAATCCCTCTTTTTAAAAAAATAATCAATATTTTTTATTATAATGTTGTGGGGTACAGTTAAGGGTTAGGTATACAAATACGTTTCATTCAGGCACCCTATTGATAGAGGTGCTTCCCCATCCCCAGATAGATATTTGCCCGTTAATTCCATCTCCCTCCCCCCCATAGTTTCCCACTACTGTCAGTCATTTTCTTATGGTATTAGATTGGATGTTCAAGGTCCATTATATGAATGAAAACATGTGATACTCGGACCTTTGTTTTTGTGAGAGGTCACTCAGAATTATAGACTCTAGTTCCATCCAGGTTGCTGCAAAATTCATGATTTTGTTCTTTTTTATGGCTGCGTAGTATTCCATCGGGTATATGTACCACATTTTAAAAATCCAATCCTCTTTTGATGGGCAGCATGGTTGCTTCCAGGTTCTTACTATTGCGAACAATGCTGTGATAAACATACGTGTGCAGGTGTATACAGTGATTTGTGTTCTTCCAGATATATTCCCATTAGGGGGATTGCGGGGTCATATGAGAGGTAGATATTTAGAGCTTTTGGGAATTGCCACACTGCTTTCCACAGAGGTTGCACTAGTTTACACTCCCACCAACAGTGTAGAAGTGTTCCCTTTTCTCCACACCCTCTCCAGCAGCTGTTATTTTTTGAGTTGTTGATAATTGCCATTCTGACTGGAGTTAGGTGGTATCTCAGTGTGGTTTTGATTTGTATCTCCCTGATGATTAGTGAAGTTGAACATTTCTTCATATGTCTGTTGGCTTCTCGGATGTCTTCCTTTGTGAAGTGTCTGTTCATGTCTTTTGCCCATTTTATAATGGGGATGTTTGTTTTTTTCTTTTCAATACGTTTTAGTACTTTGTAGATCAAAGATGTTAAGCCTTTGTCTGACCTGGTGTTGGCAAATATTTTTTCCCAGTCTGTAGGCTGTCTTTCTGCTCTCTGCATTGTTTCTTTGACTTTGGAGAAGCTTGTCAGTTTAATAAGGTCTCACTTGTCTATCCTCTCTCTTATGACCCGTGAGTTTTGGGTTTTGTTCAGGAATTGGAGGCCAGTTCCAATTTCCATGAGGGTATGTCTTTCATTTTCCAAGGTTCTTATGGTTTGAGGTTTTACATTTAGGTCTCTGATCCATTTGGAGTTAACCTTTGTGCATGGGGATAGGTAGGGGTCCTGTTTCAATCTTCTGCATGTGGTCAGCCAGTTTTCCCAGCACCATTTACTGAATAGGTTCTCTTCTCCCCAGTGGTAGGTGGTGGAGGCTTTGTCAAAGATGAGTTGGTTGAGAAATTGAGGTTTTGCTTCTGGAATCTCAATTCTATTCCATTGATCTATATGCCTGTTCCTATACCAATACCAAGCTGTTTTGATGATTGTAGCTTTATAGTAGAGTTTGAAGGCTGGTAATATGATACCCCCTGTTTTATTTTTTGCTGAGAATTGTTCTGGCTATTCTTGGACATTTGTGTTTCCATATGAATTCCTGTGTTGTTTTTCTAGGTCTGAGAAGAATGTTGCTGGTAATTTGATGGGTATTGCATTGAATTTGTAGATTGCCTTAGGTAAGATGGACATATTCACAATGCTAATTCTTCCAATCCATGAGCATGGGATATTTTTTCACTTGTTTGTGTCATCTTTGATTTCTTTGAGTAGTGTTTTGTAGTTTTCATTGTAAAGGTCTTTCACATCTCTGGTTAGGAAGATGCCAAGGTATTTCATTTGTTTTTGTGGCTATTGTGAATGGAATTGTTTTTTATTTGGGTTTCCTTTTGTTTATTATTGGTGTAAAGAAATGCCATTGTCTTTTGCACATTTATTTTGTATCCTGAGATTTTGCCAAAGGCCTTTATCAGTGTAAGGAGGTTTTTGACAGATTCTCTTGGGTTTTCAAGGTACACAATCATATCGTCTGCAAAGAGAGATAGTTTGACTTCCTCTTTTCCTATTTGGATACCCCTGATTGCCTTCTCTTCTCTGATTGCTCAAGCCAGGACTTCCAATACTATGTTGAACAGGAGTGGTGAGAGTGGGCATCCTTGTCTTGTTCCAGTTTTCAGGGGAAAT
>NW_007130518.1:0-4544 GCF_000164805.1 Carlito syrichta | reverse complement strand
GGATTGGTTCATGTATATTTATTCTTTTTCCTGTACTCTTGTGAAGAACGTTGTTCTTTTTCCCTTTTCTTCTGTGTTTAGTACTTTCTTAAGTGTTTCATGTAGAGGTGGTTTGGTGCAGCGTAAGTTCTTAGGGATTGGATATCTGGGAAAGATTTTAATTCTCCCTCGCTGATGAAGCTTAGCTTGGCCGGGTAGGTTATGCTTGGTTGAGATTGTTTATCTTTTAGGACTTTGAAAATAGGGCTCCAAGCTTTCCTAGCCTGCAGGATTTCTGTAGATAAATCTGTTGCTATTCTGATTGGTCTTCCATGGTAGGTGATCTGACCTTTTCTCTTGCTGGCTTTAGGATTTTTTTTTTATGCCTACTTTGTTTAGGCAAATTATTATGTGTCCAGGAGTTGGTCTTCTCATTTTTTGTCTTGCAGGGGTTCTCTGAATCTCTTGTGTTTGAATTTTTGCATCACTGATTAGATAAGGGAAGTTTTCTTGAATGATCTCATGGAAAGTTTGTTCCAGTATGGTCTCTGTCTCTCTTTCTGCCTCAGTAAGGCCAGTTCCTCTTAGGTTAGGCCTCTTGAGGTAATCGCTCATCTATTGAAGGTTTTGTTCTGTCTTTTTGAGCTTATTTTCTGTGTTTTTGATAGTATGGGTTAGTTCTATATTTTGGTTCTCAAGCTCTGAGATTCTTTCTTCTACTTGGGTAATTCTGCTTTCCATGCTTATCAGTTTGTTATTTATTTCATTCACAGTATTCTTTATTACTGTTATCTCAGATATCAATTCCTTCCTACTTTCTTCTTGTGTCTCCTCAATTCTTTTTAATCTCTCCATGAATGTCTTGATTTCTAGGTTTGTAGTTTTGAGACCCTTCATTCTGGGGGCTCTTCATTGTTTGCATTCTGAAGTCAGTTTTCTCAGTGTCTGCCCTCCCAGGGGTCTGGGAGAGTCCCATACTCTTCGTTTGGTTTTTCTTCATTTGTGTAGATTTTTCTCTCTCCCCCTTTTCCTCCCCTTTTTTAATTCGGTTTTTGAGCGAAGGTGGGGTTGATTTTATTTGTCTTCTGCAATATCCTGTTCTTCCTTGTGAGGGTCTTCTGGCTTTGTTCACTTTTGAGGTTGGAGTGTAGGCTGCAATCTGTACCTTTTACAGTTTAGAGGTTTAATTTAGGGGGAAGCTGTGGTTCAGAATGTATATGCTGATTCTAGCATCCATGAAACAGGTGTATGAGTACACTGGAACCTCTTTCCCTCTACCTTACAATCTGTCCATTCAGCAGTATGTAGTCTTGGTCTATTCGAAGAATCTCAGACTTTGTTCTCCTTTAAAAAAATTTTTTTTTTCTTTAAGACTTCTATTATTTTTTTCAATTTTCTCCATTGGGACACGAGAAAAAAGCCTTGTGAGAGTAAGAAATAACTGCTTTAATCTACTGACATTTTGCTACATTTTTCACTTTTCACTATGCACTATCCTGACTGTCCTCTCCTGACTGATACAGTCTTTCAATTTAAAAAAATCATATACTAAATCATTGGGAATTTCCTCATTTTCCCTTAAAGTTGTGTAGTTAATTAGAGTTTATTTTTGTATCCCAAAGTAAAGGCTTAGGTGTCCAGCCGTTGGGCCTCAGTGGCCTTTGACAGCATTCCATGACCCTTGGGAGAAGAGAGAACCTCTCTGTTGTTTCCTCTGAGGAAGACAATATTTCATGGAGCCCGAAGAAATTCCCCAGGTTTCATGGTTTGTAGCCCACAAAGCCTTTTTTTGTTGTTTTTTTCAGAATTCACTCTGAAAGTTTAATCCACATATAAATGTCAGATATGTATTCTTAAAACTCAGCTGTGTTTGATTTAAGCCTAGAAGATACTAATTTTATCTTTGCCATTCCTACAGTTGTTAGTAAGAGTTTATTGAGTAGTATGTGTATTATTCATTTACTCAAGGACCATATAGGCAACAAAATGTTATTTCTCCTTAGATCATCTTTTGTTTCATTCAAGAATGTGAATTATAGTTATCGTAATACAGATTCTGTAGGTTTCCTCCATTTACTTTTTCAATCAATATTTTGCTAATTTTATTTTGGACTATGAAAATCTTTTGAGAAAACCTGTAGTATTCCAAGAGGAGTGCGTCTTAAACAAATTTAATTTCTGGAGTCATTACAAAAGACAAGAAATATGTCTAGTCAGAATTAACCTTGAGAATCACCCGAGGAAAAGGCTGTACTGAACCCGGTTGGAATCTCCCATTAAGTTTCCGCTGCTGTTGCTCCCAGCATTAGATGACTTTTCCCTTAAACACCAATTGAAGTCATTGGCCAGTGTACGGAAGGCCATGCAGTACCAGTAATACACATCTTTAAACACAGTAATCATGCTCAGCACAACATAAAACTTCCGTGATGTAGGGTGCTCAGCCACTGACTCCAGCCAAGAGAGCCTGCCTCCACCCACGCCCAGGACACATGTTCATTACATCAAAAGGCTGGTGCAAACACTGTCACGATTTCATTTGTGATTTTGCCTCAAAGCATCTGTTTGTGTCTACGCTCAAATATTGGGTGTATCGATAAAATGCCGTTGTGATGCGGTATCACTATAGATTAGCTATGTCAGAACTGTTGTTTGTATATGCATTATAATACAGGGCATGGCTTATCTGTCATCTCCTGCAGATGACACAGTGCATACACAGTTGCAGATGGGTTCAAGCTATATTCCTTTGCATCTATGTATACTTGTTTTGCAAATATGTAGAATAGAAATAAAGGAATAATTTTGCTCCATCTAGTGTGAACTTTTCAACTATCTTTTAAAATCTTTCCTTTCTAAGAAACAAAAATTACCATATGAAACACTTGTTAAATTTCTTCTGTGACACCCACATGTTTTATATTGTTAATAAAATTGGCAGAATGCCTTGAGACAACATGGGTCACATGCTTGTACATAGCTCTGAATAGTCCAGTATTTTTGTAAATTATTTAAGCCTCAAAAACATTGCACTGTGTTGGAGGAAGTATGTTAGAATACTATCCAAAATATGAATATGTCAAATGGGTGTGTTATGACTAATGGAAAAACTGTCCTCTGAAGCTTGAACACAGGTATAGGTCATTGTAGAGTTCAGAATAATGCAATTGTTAGTTACTGGCTGTTAATGGTGAACTGAAGCTATGACAATACCTTGTGTGTTGTTGGGCTATGAGTAACAATGGTAGGGTCATGCCTAAGGAATTTCTACCTTTTCTAGAAATGGAGATGGAGATGCAGAACTTTCCAATTAGACACCATCCTTGTGTTGTCTCAAGGGGTAAATAGCAAAGGTAGAGCAATGTCTTTTACTGGAAGAAGAGGTGAGTGACACTGATGTGGGGGACAATTCTCAGTCACAGCAATTCATCATGTGGGCAGTTGCCCTGCATTGATCTGTGTAGGGACTTCAGTGCTGAGTGGCACTGGGGTGCATAGCCTGCATGGAGATGCTTACCATCTTGAATGTGCCATGGGAAGGGGCCCCACATTTCTTATACTCCACCATTGTGGCTTGGTTCATTGGGTTCAAGGGGCAGTCCAGGGTTCAGATTTCCAAGACACATCTTCAAGCTGTAGGATGCAGAAGGTCAGTACACCAAGCCAGGGCAAGAAATGCCACAGTGGGGTTTTTAAGGACATAGATGCTGAAAATAGGAACCATGTTGAGGAAGACAAAAGGTCAGACCCAGGTTACTATGGTAAAGTCAGGAGCCAGGTAAGGCCAGTCATATTGTCACATGGCTGGGTCCAATAGCCACACCAGGATGGCTGTGAATGACAACTGTTCAGGAGAGTAGGCAAAGCTAACACATGGGGCTTTGTGGGTTTTCTTCTTCCTTATGACTCTAACTTGCATGTCAGCCTTTCTGGACCAGTTTCTCAACTTCTCCACAGGGTACTGACATAGGGACTAATTTTGTTGAATGCTTGGAAATGTCTACAAAGAAACACTTTTCAAAATTATATGTTCCCATAGAGCACAGTTTTTTTTCTCAGATTCTACCACCAATTTGTTATATGACATTAAATATTCTCTTACGATGCCTACGCCTTGTCTCCTCACCTACTAAGAAGAGGTATAATGTCAGAGAGAATTGATAAGGAGACACTTACCATTTGGTCCTAGAAATAAAAGGCAGTTCTAAAGTGTTGTAAGAAGGCCCATTCAATGACACATCTACCTTTAAAGGCATACATAGTATAATTTATTTAAAAATCATTACAGTATAAATCTGTTTTGTTATACTGCTTGAATGAACTTAACATCAATATCAAGACATTAAAAGTATATGACAGGTCCTGATCTCCTACATTTGAAACTTTCTGTAGGAATGACCAGGTTGTGTTCATCCAGTGAGCAAATGATACAGAAGGCCTTTCTAACTGGCAACATGGAGATGGCGTTATTGCCTTTTTGACTGATCTTACATAGTTGTGATAGTATTTGAGTTGCATCATAATCTGAGGTCACTTCTAAAGCTCTCAGGCAAAGGATTCCCTGG
>NW_007130517.1:0-613 GCF_000164805.1 Carlito syrichta | reverse complement strand
TGTTCTGAGAATCTAGCAAAGGGACTCTGTCATCCCTGGTGCCTGCTGAAGACACCAGCTCCTTTGAAGGCACACTTACCAGAGTCAAGTTTCTGAGTTTCATGTTCATGGTCACAGGGTCCAGGCTGGGAGAGCAGAGCCCCACGACTCAGCCTAGTTCCTCTGATTTTTACATCTGTGCGGGGCGTCTCATGAGTGATACCTCACACTGGGGTCTGAACATCAGGTTCAAAATCTGCCACTGTTGGGCAGAGCAACCAACACTCCTTGATCCAGGAGGCCCAACCTGTACAGTGGAATTTAAAACACAAATCCAGTGGCCAGGCTTGGTGGCTCAGCCTATAATCCCAGCACTTTGGGAGGCTGAGACAAATGGATTGCCTGATCCCGAGGGTTCGAGACCAGCCTGCGCAACTTTGAGAGACCTTGTCTCTACAATAAATCAAACAAAATTAGCCAGGCATGGTAGTGTGTACCTGTATTTTCTGGCTACTTGGAAATACTGAGGTGGAATGATCGCTGTAACCCATGAGGTCAATGCTGGGGTGGCTGTGAGTGACCCACTGCACTCTAGCCCTGTGTGAGCTAGTGAGACTCTAACTCAAAAAATATA
>NW_007130516.1:0-765 GCF_000164805.1 Carlito syrichta | reverse complement strand
CATGCCCTAAGCCGAGGCTCGGTGGCTCAGCCTGTAACCCCACGCCTTTGGGAGGCTGAGGTGAGTGGATTGCCTGAGCCCGTGGGTTTGAGACCCGCCTGGGCAGCGAGACTCATCTCTACAATAAATCAAAAAATCAGTTGGAGGTGGTAGCGCATACCTGTAATTCCGGCTACTTGGATGGCTGAGGTGGACGGATCGCCGGAGCCCAGCAGGTTGAGGCTGCAGTGGCCGGGAGCGGCCACTGCACTCCAGTCTGGGTGACAGAGTGAGACTCCAACTCAAAAAAAAAAAAAAAATTCATGCCCTAATTTAAGCATTAAAAAAACCTCTAACAGATGATTTCATGACTGTCTAAGAAAGGCTAAATTTAAGTAAATTTAGGTTGTTTCATCACCTTGTATTTCTTATGATGATATCCTATGCTTAGAGAACCATCAATGAACTCTTATACCAAATATGTGCATTACAAAATGTGCAGCTAAATCGAAAACTATTTTTAAGAAAATATAGAACTCAATGCCTACTTTTCTCTCTCACTTTGTTATTAGAGTAGCTAGGTGTATAGCTTTATGTCAAGGGATAGACCATTCTTCTTAATGATATTCTATTATTAAAGCTAAATAACTGAATGTATTTGGATAGCCTAGAAACAAAATATTGTTAAGAGTGGTAAAACCTGGTTATATAGAGAGACTCAATCTATATGTTAACGTGTATTGTACGGCACATATGACCATGCTAACATACAGAATATCCTGCTGG
>NW_007130515.1:0-3118 GCF_000164805.1 Carlito syrichta | reverse complement strand
CGAACCTAAGGGACTTGTACTACCAGATACCAGATTACAACTCACAAGAGGCCCAGAATGTTGCTGGAGTCCTGAAATGACTGATTCATAATACCCATAAGCCAAATATCTCTTAAACATGAGATGAGCTCGAAGTCTTGATTCTTGTTTATACCGCAGCAAGACATCCTGAGAATTTTTTGAATCGCGAACTAGTGTATCACAGATTCCTTTTTCATCCTTAGTGAGGGGCCGTGTAATGTCCTGTATATGAGGACTCCTTTTCCCCACAATCCTGGTTAGAAACCCTGATTCTTGTTTTGTCATTAGCAAGTTGTCGTGTAGGTAATCTGACGCAGGAACCGTTTAAAACAGGTTTCTTATTTTTCCTTAATTAGAGATCGTGCAGATTCTGCATATGAGGACTGCTGTTACCTTTGTTCCAACTTCTGAACCCTGATTACTGTTTAACCAACACCAGATGGCCTGTTGATTTTCCTGACTGAGGTATGCTATAACCTCGATTCTTTTTCTTCCTTGGCAAGTGGCTGTGTATTTTCCTGTATAATAGGATGCACATTAAATAAATCCTGCTTCAAAACTCTGATTTCTTTTTAACACTTTCCAAGATGCTCTGAAAGTTTTTGGGATTGAGGAAACGAGTAACCCAGGTTCCTTATTCTTTCGTATCAAAAGGTCATGTTGTTGCCTGTAAATAAAGACTCCATTTCCCAGATTCATGCTCAAAAACACCATGATTTGACTTTAGCCCATAGGAAGAGGACCTTAAGCTTTTTTGGGATTGAGGACCCAAGTAACTCAGATTCCTTATTCTTACTTAGCAATAGGCAGTGAAGTTTCCTGTATGTGAGAACTTCCATTACCCAGATTCCTGCTTCAAAAACCTGATTGGTGGTTACCTCTTAGGAAGATAGCCTGTAATTTTGGGATTGAGGACTCATATAACGAAGATTCCTTATACTTCCTTTGCAATATGACGTGTAGTTTCCTGTATATGATGACCTCAATTACCCAGCTTCCTGCTTCACTCTGCAGGATGCCGAGACATTTCCTGGTGACCGAGAATTCCAGATTTTTGGATATCAAGAGAAACACGTCCAAAATGTTCTTTGGGAACTGGAATCCAAGATTCCTGGTTCCCCTTCACAAGAACTCCCCAAAATGTGGAATATTCGAAACCCAAATCCCAATTCCTAACTACCCACCCACCAGAATTTTCTGTACTTAGAGGTCACCTGAATCAAAGAATTGTGTACCAATATACCTTTTGATTCTGGGGAATATGATTTTGGTCGTAGATGGTCACAGGAAACAAAAGGATTTCTAGGGCCAAATCCTTGATTACAACAAACAAGAGGATCAGAAAGATCCTGAGGGTGTATAATGACAGATTTTGCATATCCACGGAGCAAGTAACTCTGAAAATGTTGGGACCCAGAAGCCCAGATTGCTGATTAAACCTTATCAAGAGGCCCTGTAGATTCCGGTAAATGAGAACCCCTAGAACCGGATTTCCTTTTTATTCTCAGTAAGATGCCCTGATTTTTCCTGTCAATTTGGAATCCTAATTCAGTATATCAATAGACAGATGCCCAGAAGTTTCCTAGGTATGTGGTTTCCATGATTCCTGGTTACCATTAAAAGTACATAGTAACCATTTGGCAAATGCAAAACCCTTGTCCCTTCTCAAAATAAAAAGAGACGCAGAAGGGAAAGGACTACCGGGTTCATCTTAAGAGCAGTGTTACATCCAAATATGGCAAGAAGATTCTTTTTGTCCTGTAATCTGGCTTTAGTTGTTCTGAGGAACCTAACGGACTTGGAGTTACCAATACCCATTTACAACTTTTAAGAGGACCAGAATGTTGCGGGAGTCCTGAAATGACCGATTCATAATATCTGCATGCTAAATTCCTTATTCTCATTTAGCAATAGACAGTGCAGTTTCCGGTATATGAGGACTCCCACTAACCACCTGAATGGTGGTTATCTCTTAGCAAGACGATCTGTAGGTTTTTGGGATGGAGGCCTCGTGTAACCAAGATGCCTTATTCTTCCGTAGCAACAGGTCGTGTAGTGTTCTGTATATGAGGACTCCTATTACTGAAATTCCTGCTTCATTCTCAGCAAGACGCCAAGATACTTCCTGGTGACCTAGAATTCCAGTTGCTTGGATAGCAAGAGAAAGACTCCCATAATGTTCTTGAGGATTTGGAACCCAAGATTTCTGGTCCCTTTTCAAAAGACACACTAAAAATGTGGCGACATAGAAGCCCAGATTGCTGATTAAACGGTATCAAGAGACTTTGTAGATTTAGGCGAAAGAGAACTCCAAGAACCAGATTCCCTTTCAGTTCTCAGCAAGATGCCCTGAATTTCCCTGTCCATGTGGATTCCAGAACACTGTGTACAAAAAATGCAGGTGCCCAGATGTTTTCCTAGAGACGTGGAATCCATGGATCCTGGTTACATTATAAATAATACATACTAAATATTTGGCAACTCAAAACGCTCGGCCCCTCTACAAATAAACTACAAACGGAAATTTAAGGATTACCAAGGTCATCTTAAGACCAGAGTTACATCCAAATACGACAATATTAGACTTTTTTTCTGAGAAGCTCGCCTTAATTGTCCCGAAGAACTTAAGGGATTTGTACTACCAGATACCCGATTACCACTCTCAAGAGGACCAGAATGTTGCTGGAGTCCTGAAATGACTGATACATAATACCCACAATCCAAATATCTCTGAAACATGAGATAGGCTCGAAGACTTGATACTTGTTTATACCGCAGCAAGACACCCTGAGAATTTTTCGGATTGTGGACTAGTGTATCACATATTCCTTATTCTTCCTTAGCGATGGGCCGTATAATGTCCTGTATATGAGGACTCCCTTTCCCCAGAATCCTGTTTGGAAACCCTGATTCTTGTTTTACCATTAGCAATATGTCATGTAGATACTGTGACAGGGGAACCGTGTAAAAGAGGTTTCTTAGATCTCCTTAACTAGAGATCATATAGATTCTGCATAAGAGGACTGCTATTACCTATATTCCAGTTTCTAAACCCTGATTCTTGTTTAGCCCACAGTAGATGACCTGTTGATTTGAA
>NW_007130514.1:0-771 GCF_000164805.1 Carlito syrichta | reverse complement strand
CATTCCTTATTCTCATTTAGCAATAGACAGTGCAGTTTCCGGTATATGAGGACTCCCACTAACCACCTGAATGGTGGTTATCTCTTAGTAAGACGATCTGTAGGTTTTTGGAATGGAGGTCTCGTGTAACCAAGATGCCTTATTCTTCCGTAGCAACAGGTCGTGTAGTGTTCTGTATATGAGGACTCCCATTACTGAAATTCCTGCTTCATTCTCAGCAAGACGCCAAGATACTTCCTGGTGACCTAGAATTCCAGTTGCTTGGATAGCAAGAGAAAGACTCCCATAATGTTCTTGAGGATTTGGAACCCAAGATTTCTGGTCCCTTTTCAAAAGACACACTAAAAATGTGGCGACATAGAAGCCCAGATTGCTGATTAAACGGTATCAAGAGACTTTGTAGATTTAGGCGAAAGAGAACTCCAAGAACCAGATTCCCTTTCAGTTCTCAGCAAGATGCCCTGAATTTCCCTGTCCATGTGGATTCCAGAGCACTGTGTACAAAAATGCAGGTGCCCAGATGTTTCCTAGGGACGTGGAATCCATGGATCCTGGTTACATTTTAATAATACGTACTAAATATTTGGCAACTCAAAACCCTCGGCCCCTCTACAAATAAACTACAAACGGAAATTTAAGGATTACCAAGGTCATCTTAAGACCAGAGTTACATCCAAATACGACATATGAACTTTTTTTTCTGAAATCTCGCCTTAATTGTCCCGAAGATCTTATGGATTTGTACTACCAGTTACCTGATTACCACTCTCA
>NW_007130513.1:0-865 GCF_000164805.1 Carlito syrichta | reverse complement strand
CATCTGTAGGTTTTTGGGATGGAGGCCTCGTGTAACCAAGATGCCTTATTCTTCCGTAGCAACAGGTCGTGTAGTGTTCTGTATATGAGGACTCTCATTACTGAAATTCCTGCTTCATTCTCAGCAAGACGCCAAGATACTTCCTGGTGACCTAGAATTCCAGTTGCTTGGATAGCAAGAGAAAGACTCCCATAATGTTCTTGAGGATTTGGAACCCAAGATTTCTGGTCCCTTTTCAAAAGACACACTAAAAATGTGGCGACATAGAAGTCCAGATTGCTGATTAAACGGTATCAAGAGACTTTGTAGATTTAGGCGAAAGAGAACTCCAAGAACCAGATTCCCTTTCAGTTCTCAGCAAGATGCCCTGAATTTCCCTGTCCATGTGGATTCCAGAGCACTGTGTACAAAAATGCAGGTGCCCAGATGTTTCCTAGGGACGTGGAATCCATGGATCCTGGTTACATTTTAATAATACGTACTAAATATTTGGCAACTCAAAACCCTCGACCCCTCTACAAATAAACTACGAACGGAAATTTAAGGATTACCAAGGTCATCTTAAGACCAGAGTTACATCCAAATACGACAATATGAGACTTTTTTTCTGAGAATCTCGCCTTAATTGTCACGAAGAACTTAAGGGATTTGTACTACCAGATACCCGATTACCACTCTCAAGAGGACCAGAATGTTGCTGGAGTCCTGAAATGACTGATACATAATACCCACAAGCCAAATATCTCTGAAACATGAGATAGGCTCGAAGACTTGATTCTTGTTTATACCGCAGCAAGACACCCTGAGAATTTTTCGGATTGTGGACTAGTGTATCACATATTCCTTATTCTTCCTTAGCGATGGG
>NW_007130512.1:0-4222 GCF_000164805.1 Carlito syrichta | reverse complement strand
CACTTGATTCTTGTTTAGATCTTAGGAAGACGCCATGTACTTTTTTGGGGATTGAGAAAGCATGACACCCACATTCCTTATTCTTTCTTAGGAAAAGTCAGTACAGTTGCCTGTATATTAGGATTTAGTTTCCTAGGTTATGCATCAAAAACCCAAATTTGTGTTGAGCCCTTAGCAAGACACCTTGAAGATTTTTTGGGATGGAGGACACGTGGAAACATGATTCCTTATTCACCTTTAGCAATACACAGTGCAGTTTCCTGTATATGAGAACTGCCATTATCCAGTTTCCTACTCCCAAAATCTGAATGTTGCTTACCTCTTAGCAAGATGCTCTGTTGGCTTTTGGGATGGAGGACTCTTTTAAGCAAGATTCCTTATTCTTGCGTAGCAACAGGTCGTGTAGTGTTCTGTATATGAGGACTCCCATTACTGAAATTCATGCTTCATTCTCAACAAGACGCAAAGATATTTCATGGTGACTTAGAATTCCAGTTGCTTGGATATGAAGAGAAAGACTCCCATAAAGTTCCTTAGGAATTGGAACCCAAGATTCCTGGTCCCTTTTCAAAAGACACACTAAAAATTATCAGGAGACCTTGTAGATTTAGGCGATTGAGAACTCCAAGCACCGGATTCCCTTTCCGTTCTCAGCAAGATGCCCTGATTTTCCCTGTCCATGTGGATTCCAAAAGACTGTATACAAAATGCAGATACCCAGATGTTTCCCAGGGACGTGGATTCCATGAATCCTGTTTATATTTTAATAATTCGTACTAAATATTTGCCAACTGCAAAACCCTCAGCCCCTCTCCAAATAAAGTACAAATGGAAATTTAAGGAATACCAAGTTCATCTTAAGAACAAACTTACATCCAAATTCGGCAAATTGACACTTTTTTCCCGGGAATCTGGCCTTAATTGTTGCAAGGAACCTAAGGACTTGTACTACCAGATAGCAGATTACAACTCGCAGAGGCCCAGAATGTTGCTGGAGTCCTGAAATGACTGATTCATAATACCCATAAGCCAAATATCTCTTAACATGAGACGAGCTCGAAGTCTTGATTCTTGTTTATACCACAGCAAGACACCCTGAGAATTTTTTGAATTGCAGACTAGTGTATCACAGATTCCTTTTTCATCCTTAGCGAGGGGCCGTGTAATGTCCTGTATATGAGGACTCCTTTTCCCCACAATCCTGTTTAGAAACCCTGATTCTTGTTTTGCCATTAGCAAGTTGTCGTGTAGGTAATCTGACACAGGAACCGTTTAAAACAGGTTTCTTATTTTTCCTTAACTAGAGATTGTGCAGATTCTGCATATGAGGACTGCTGTTACCTTTGTTACAGCTTCTGAACCCTGATTATTGTTTACCAACACCAGATGGCCTGTTGATTTTCCTGACTGAGGTATGCTATAACCTCGATTCTTTTTCTTCCTTGGCAAGTGGCTGTGTATTTTCCTGTATAATAGGACGCTCATTAAATAAATCCTGCTTCAAAACTCTGATTTCTTTTTAACACTTTCCAAGATGCTCTGAAAGTTTTTGGGATTGAGGACTCGAGTAACCCAGGTTCCTTATTCTTTCGTATCAAAAGGCCATGTTGTTGCCTGTAAATAAGGACTCCATTTCCCAGATTCATGCTCAAAAACACCATGATTTGACTTTAGCCCATAGGAAGAGGACCTTAAGCTTTTTTAGGATTGAGGACCCAAGTAACTCAGATTCCTTATTCTTACTTAGCAATAGGCAGTGAAGTTTCCTGTATGTGAGAACTTCCATTACCCAGATTCCTGCTTCAAAAACCTGATTGGTGGTTACCTCTTAGGAAGATAGCCTGTAATTTTGGGATTGAGGACTCATATAACGAAGATTCCTTATACTTCCTTTGCAATATGACGTGTAGTTTCCTGTATATGATGACCTCAATTACCCAGCTTCCTGCTTCACTCTGCAGGATGCCGAGACATTTCCTGGTGACCGAGAATTCCAGATTTTTGGATATCAAGAGAAACACGTCCAAAATGTTCTTTGGGAACTGGAATCCAAGATTCCTGGTTCCCCTTCACAAGAACTCCCCAAAATGTGGAATATTCGAAACCCAAATCCCAATTCCTAACTACCCACCCACCAGAATTTTCTGTACTTAGAGGTCACCTGAATCAAAGAATTGTGTACCAATATACCTTTTGATTCTGGGGAATATGATTTTGGTCGTAGATGGTCACAGGAAACAAAAGGATTTCTAGGGCCAAATCCTTGATTACAACAAACAAGAGGATCAGAAAGATCCTGAGGGTGTATAATGACAGATTTTGCATATCCACGGAGCAAGTAACTCTGAAAATGTTGGGACCCAGAAGCCCAGATTGCTGATTAAACCTTATCAAGAGGCCCTGTAGATTCCGGTAAATGAGAACCCCTAGAACCGGATTTCCTTTTTATTCTCAGTAAGATGCCCTGATTTTTCCTGTCAATTTGGAATCCTAATTCAGTATATCAATAGACAGATGCCCAGAAGTTTCCTAGGTATGTGGTTTCCATGATTCCTGGTTACCATTAAAAGTACATAGTAACCATTTGGCAAATGCAAAACCCTTGTCCCTTCTCAAAATAAAAAGAGACGCAGAAGGGAAAGGACTACCGGGTTCATCTTAAGAGCAGAGTTACATCCAAATATGGCAAGAAGATTCTTTTTGTCCTGTAATCTGGCTTTAGTTGTTCTGAGGAACCTAACGGACTTGGAGTTACCAATACCCATTTACAACTTTTAAGAGGACCAGAATGTTGCGGGAGTCCTGAAATGACCGATTCATAATATCTGCATGCTAAATTCCTTATTCTCATTTAGCAATAGACAGTGCAGTTTCCGGTATATGAGGACTCCCACTAACCACCTGAATGGTGGTTATCTCTTAGCAAGACGATCTGTAGGTTTTTGGGATGGAGGCCTCGTGTAACCAAGATGCCTTATTCTTCCGTAGCAACAGGTCGTGTAGTGTTCTGTATATGAGGACTCCTATTACTGAAATTCCTGCTTCTTCTCAGCAAGACGCCAAGATACTTCCTGGTGACCTAGAATTCCAGTTGCTTGGATAGCAAGAGAAATACTCCCATAATGTTCTTGAGGATTTGGAACCCAAGATTTCTGGTCCCTTTTCAAAAGACACACTAAAAATGTGGCGACATAGAAGCCCAGATTGCTGATTAAACGGTATCAAGAGACTTTGTAGATTTAGGCGAAAGAGAACTCCAAGAACCAGATTCCCTTTCAGTTCTCAGCAAGATGCCCTGAATTTCCCTGTCCATGTGGATTCCAGAACACTGTGTACAAAAATGCAGGTGCCCAGATGTTTCCTAGGGACGTGGAATCCATGGATCCTGGTTACATTTTAATAATACGTACTAAATATTTGGCAACTCAAAACCCTCGGCCCCTCTACAAATAAACTACAAACGGAAATTTAAGGATTACCAAGGTCATCTTAAGACCAGAGTTACATCCAAATACGACAATATTAGACTTTTTTTCTGAGAATCTCGCCTTAATTGTCCCGAAGAACTTAAGGGATTTGTACTACCAGATACCCGATTACCACTCTCAAGAGGACCAGAATGTTGCTGGAGTCCTGAAATGACTGATACATAATACCCACAATCCAAATATCTCTGAAACATGAGATAGGCTCGAAGACTTGATTCTTGTTTATACCGCAGCAAGACACCCTGAGAATTTTTCGGATTGTGGACTAGTGTATCACATATTCCTTATTCTTCCTTAGCGATGGGCCATATAATGTCCTGTATATGAGGACTCCCTTTCCCCAGAATCCTGTTTGGAAACCCTGATTCTTGTTTTACCATTAGCAATATGTCATGTAGATACTGTGACAGGGGAACCGTGTAAAAGAGGTTTCTTAGATCTCCTTAACTAGAGATCATATAGATTCTGCATATGAGGACTGCTATTACCTATATTCCAGCTTCTAAACCCTGATTCTTGTTTAGCCCACAGTAGATGACCTGTTGATTTTAAGGACTGAGGACTGCTATAACCCCGATTCTTTTTCTTCCCTGGCAAGGGGCTGTGTATTTTCCTGTATATTAGGACTCTCATTAGATACATCCTGCATCGAAACTCTGATTCCTTTTAGAACTTTCCAAGATGCTCTGTAGATTTTTGGGATTGAGGACTCATGTAACACAGATTCCTTATTG
>NW_007130511.1:0-882 GCF_000164805.1 Carlito syrichta | reverse complement strand
ATGAAGACGGCCTGTATTTTTTGGAATTGAGGACTCATATAAACAAGATTCATTATACTTACTTAGCAATATGATGTGTAGTTTCCTGTATATAATGACACCCATTACCCAGCTTCCCGCTTCAATCTGCAGGATGCTGAGACAGTTCCTGGTGACGGAGAATTCCAGTTATTTGGATATCAAGAGAAAGCCTCCTATAAGTTCTTTGGAAACTGGAATCCAGGATTCTTGCTTCCCCTTCACAAGACCTACTCAATATGTGGAATCTTCAAAACCCAACATCTCAACTCCGACCTGCCTGTCCACAAGAATTTTCTGTAGTGTGAGGTCACCTGAATCGAGGGATTTTATACCAATATGCCTTTTCTCTGGGGAACATGATTATGATGGTAGATGTTCCTAGGACACAAGAGGATTTGTAGGGCCAGATCCTAGATTACAACGAACAAGAGTACCAAAAGTTTCTGTGGATCTGTATTGATAGATTTAGCGTATCCACGGAGCAAGTAGCTCTGAAAAATATAGGGACACGGAAGACCAGATTGCTGATTAAACCTAATCAAGAGGCCCTGTAGTTTCCAGTGAATGAGAACTCCCAGAACCAGGTTTCCATTTCGTTTCAGTAAGATGCCCTGATCTTCCCTGTTGATGTGAATTCCAAACTCTATATACAAAAAGACATATGTCCAGAAGATTTCTAGATACGTGGAATCCATATTTCCTGTTACCTTTAAAAATACGTACCAAACATTTTGGCAATTGCAAAATCCTTGTCCCCTCTCAAAATAAAAGAGAAACGGAAGGGGAAGCAATACATGGGTCACCTTACGACCAGAGTTACATCTACATATGGCAGAAGATTCTTTTTGTCCTGGAATCTGG
>NW_007130510.1:0-667 GCF_000164805.1 Carlito syrichta | reverse complement strand
CAGGACCAGAATGGTGCTGGAGTCCTGAAATGACTGATTCATAATATCCGCATGCTAAATTGCTCCAAAACATTTGGGGAGCTTGAAGCCCTGTTTCTTGTTTGTCCCATAGCAGACACCTTGGGAGTTTTTTGGATTGAGGACTTGTACATCAAAGATTCTTATTCGTCCTTGGTTGGAGCCCGTGTAGGGTCCTCTATATGAGCACTCTCTTTTCCAAGATTCCTGTTCCCAAATCCTGATTCTTATGTAGCCCTTAGTAAGACGCCCTGTAGCTTTATTTATAGAGGACCCGTCGAACACAGATTTCTTCTTTTTTCTTAGCAAGAGGTCATGTAGTTTCCAGTATATGAGGACTGCTATTACCCACATTCATGCCTCGAATCCCTGATTCTTCTTTCGCTGTCAGCACGATTTCATGCAGATTTCAGGACTGAGGACTCGTATAACCCAGATTCCTTATTTTTAGGAAAAGCCATGCAGTTGCCTGTATATGAGTACTCCCTTTCCAAGATATATGCGTCGAAACACTGATGCTTGTTTAGACCTTAGGAAGATGTCGTGTAGTTTTTTGGGGATTGAGAAGACATGTCACCCAGATTGCTTATTCTTTCTTAGGAAAAGTCCGTGCAGTTGCCTTTATATGAGGATTTAATTTCCCTAGATA
>NW_007130509.1:0-737 GCF_000164805.1 Carlito syrichta | reverse complement strand
CTCCCATAGCAGACACCTTGGGAATTTTTTGGATTGAGGACTCGTACATCAAAGATTCTTATTCGTCCTTGGTTGGAGCCCGTGTAGGGTCCTCTATATGAACACTCTCTTTCCCAAGATTCCTGTTCCCAAATCCTGATTCTTATGTAGCCCTTAGTAAGACGCCCTGTAGCTTTATTTATAGAGGACCCGTCGAACACAGATTTCTTCTTTTTTCTTAGCAAGAGGTCGTGTAGTTTCCAGTATATGAGGACTGCTATTACCCACATTCATGCCTCGAATCCCTGATTCTTCTTTCGCTGTCAGCACGATTTCATGCAGATTTCAGGACTGAGGACTCATATAACCCAGATTCCTTATTTTTAGGAAAAGCCATGCAGTTGCCTGTATATGAGTACTCCCTTTCCAAGATATATGCGTCGAAACACTGATGCTTTTTTAGACCTTAGGAAGATGCCGTGTAGTTTTTTGGGGATTGAGAAGACATGTCACCCAGATTGCTTATTCTTTCTTAGGAAAAGTCCGTGCAGTTGCCTTTATATGAGGATTTAATTTCCCTAGATTATGTTTAAAAAACCCAAATTTGTGTTTAACCCTTAGCAAGAAACCACGAAGTGTTTTTGGGGATTTCGGACAAGTGTAAACCAGATTCCTTATTCTTCCTTAGCAATAGACAGTGCAGTTTCCTGTATACGAGACTCCCATTATCTAGATTCCTACTCCCAAAATCTAAATGG
>NW_007130508.1:0-848 GCF_000164805.1 Carlito syrichta | reverse complement strand
CGACATGTCACCCAGATTGCTTATTCTTTCTTAGGAAAAGTCCGTGCAGTTGCCTTTATATGAGGATTTAATTTCCCTAGATTATGTTTAAAAAACCCAAATTTGTGTTTAGCCCTTAGCAAGAAACCCCGAAGTGTTTTTGGGGATTTCGGACAAGAGTAAACCAGATTCCTTATTCTTCTATAGCAATAGACAGTGCAGTTTCCTGTATACGAGGACTCCCATTATCTAGATTCCTACTCCCAAAATCTAAATGGTGGTTATCTCTTCACAGGACGCTCTGCAGATTTTTGGGATGGAGAACTCATGTAAACAAGATTCCTTATTCTTCCGTAGCAACAGGTCGTGTATTGTTCTGTATATGAGGACTGCCATTACTGGAATTCCTGCTTCGTTCTCAGCAAGATGCCGAGTCATTTCGTGGTGACCTAGAATTCCAGTTGCTTGGATATCAAGAGAAAGACTCACATAAACTTCTTGTGGAATTGGAAACCAAGATTCCTGGTTCCCTTTTCAAAAGACACCCTAATATTGTGGCGACATAGAAGCCCAGATTGCTGATTAAACCTTATCAAGAGACGTTGTAGATTTAGGCGATTGAGAACTACAAGAACCCGATTCCCTTTCCGTTCTCAGCAAGAAACTCTGTATACAAAAATGCAGATGCCCAGATGTTTCCTAGGGATGTGGGTTCCCTGAATCCTGGTTACATTTCAATAATTCATACTAAATATTTGGCAACTGCAAAACTCTTGGCCCGTCTCCAATAAAGTACAAACGGAATTTTAAGGATTACCAAGTTCATCTTAAGACCAAAGTTACATCTAAATATGGCAAGACGATAGTTG
>NW_007130507.1:0-752 GCF_000164805.1 Carlito syrichta | reverse complement strand
CAGGCTGAGGCACCAAGCCTGGCTAAAGCCCTGTTTCTTTTTTGTGCCATAGCAGAAACCCTGGGAATTTTTTGGACTGAGGACTTGTACAACAATGATTCTTTATTTGTCCTTAGTTGGAGGCTGTGTAGTGTCCTGTATGTGAGGACACTCTTTCCCTAGATTCCTGCTTCAAATCCCTGATTCTTGTTTAGCCCTTACTAAGATGCCATGTAGACATTTTGATAGAGGAAGCATGGATAACAGATTTTTTCTTTTCCTTAGCAAGAGGCCACTCACGTAGTTTCCTGTATATGAGGACTGCTATTACCCACATTCATGCTTCAAATCCCTGACACTTCTTTAGCCATCAGCAAGATGCCCTGTAGATTTTCAGGACTGAGGACTCGTATAACCCAGATTCCTTATTTTTAGCAACAGTCATGCAGTTGCCTGTATATGAGTACTCCTGTTCACAGATACATGCGTCGAAATCTTCATTCTTGTTTAGATCTTAGAAGACGCCGTATACTTTTTTGGAGATTGAGAAAACATGTCAACAGCATTCCTTATTCTTTCTTAGGAAAAGTCAGTGCAGTTGCCTGTATATGCGGATTTCATTTCCTAGTTTATGCTTCAAAAACCCAAATTCGTGTTTATCCCTTAGCAGAAACCCTGAAGTTTTATTGGGATGGAGGACACGTGTAACCACATTCCTTATTCTCCTTTAGCAGTAGACAGTACAGTTTCCTGTATATTAGGACTCCCATTAT
>NW_007130506.1:0-749 GCF_000164805.1 Carlito syrichta | reverse complement strand
TATACTTTTTGGAGATTGAGAAAACATGTCAACAGCATTCCTTATTCTTTCTTAGGAAAAGTCAGTGCAGTTGCCTGTATATTCGGATTTCATTTCCTAGTTTATGCTTCAAAAACCCAAATTCGTGTTTATCCCTTAGCAAGAAACCCTGAAGTTTTATTGGGATGGAGGACACGTGTAAACCACATTCCTTATTCTCCTTTAGCAATAGACAGTACAGTTTCCTGTATATTAGGACTCCCATTATCCAGATTACTACTCACAAAACCTGAATCGTGCTTATCTCTTAGCAAGATGTTCTGTAGGTTTTTGGGATGGAGGACTCGTGTAAGCAAAATTCCTTATTCTTCCGTAGCAAGAGGTCGTGTAGTGTTCTGTATATGAGGACTCTCATTAATGAAATTCCTGCATCATTCTCAGCAAGACGCCAAGATATTTCCTGGTGACCAAAAATTCCAGTTGCTTGGATATCAAGAGAAAGACTCCCATAAAGTTCTTGAGGAATTGGAACCCACGATTCCTGGTTCCTTTTCAAAAAACACATAAAAATGTGGTGACATAGATGCCCAGATTGCTGATTAAACTTTATCAAGAGACTTTGTTGATTTAGGCATTAGAGAATTCCAAGAACCGGATTCCCTTTCCGTTCTCAGCAAGGTGCCCTGATTTTCCCTGTCCATGTGGATTCCAAACTCTGTGTACAAAAATGCAGATGTCCAGATGTTTCCTGGGGACGTGGAATCCATGAA
>NW_007130505.1:0-837 GCF_000164805.1 Carlito syrichta | reverse complement strand
CACCCTGAAATTTTATTGGGATGGAGGACACGCGTAAACCACATTCCTTATTCTCCTTTAGCAATAGACAGTACAGTTTCCTGTATATTAGGACTCCCATTATCCAGATTACTACTCACAAAACCTGAATCGTGCTTATCTCTTAGCAAGATGTTCTGTAGGTTTTTGGGATGGAGGACTCGTGTAAGCAAAATTCCTTATTCTTCCGTAGCAAGAGGTTGTGTAGTGTTCTGTATATGAGGACTCTCATTGCTGAAATTCCTGCATCATTCTCAGCAAGACGCCAAGATATTTCCTGGTGACCAAAAATTCCAGTTGCTTGGATATCAAGAGAAAGACTCCCATAAAGTTCTTGAGGAATTGGAACCCAAGATTCCTGGTTCCTTTTCAAAAAACACATAAAAATGTGGCGACATAGATGCCCAGATTGCTGATTAAACTTTATCAAGAGACTTTGTTGATTTAGGCGTTAGAGAATTCCAAGAACCGGATTCCCTTTCCGTTCTCAGCAAGGTGCCCTGATTTTCCCTGTCCATGTGGATTCCAAACTCTGTACAAAAATGCAGATGCCCAGATGTTTCCTGGGGACGTGGAATCCATGAATCCTGGTTGCATTTTAATAATTCCTACTAAATATTTGGCAACTGCAAAACCTTCGGCCCTTCTCCAAATACAGTACAAACGGAAATTTAAGGATTACCAAGTTTATCTTAAGACCAACGTTACATCCAAATAGGGCAAGATGATACTTCTTTTTTCCGGGAATCTGGCCTTAATTGTCCCGAGGAATCTAAGGGCCTTGTACTATCAGATAACCGATTACAACTCTCAAGAGGA
>NW_007130504.1:0-804 GCF_000164805.1 Carlito syrichta | reverse complement strand
CCTTCTTTTTCCGGGAATCTGGCCTTAATTGTCCCGAGGAACCTAAGGGCCTTGTACTATCAGATAACCGATTACAACTCTCAAGAGGACCAGAATGTTGCAGATGTCCTCAAATGACTGATTCATAATACCCACAAGACAAATATCTCCGAAACATGAGACGAGCTTGAAGTCTTGATTCTTGTTTATACCGCAGCAAGACTCCCTGAGAATTTTTCGGATTGTGGAATAGTGTATCACACATTCCTTATTCATCCTTAGTGAGGGTATAATGTCCTGTATAAGAGGACTCCCTTTCCCCATAATCCTATTTGGAAAGCCTGATTCTTGTTTTGCCATTAGCAAGATGTCATGTAGATATTGTGATGGATGAACCATGTTAAACAGGTTTCTTATTTCTCTTTAGCTAGAGATCGTATGGATTCTGTATATCAGGACTGCTATTACCTATGTTCCAGCTTCTACACCCTGATTATTGCTTAGCACTCAGCAGATGGCCTGTTGATTTTTAGGACTGAGGACTGCGATAACACCGATTCTTTTTCTTTCTTGGCAAGGGGCTGTGTACATTCCTCTATATTAGAACTCTCATTAGATACATCCTGCTTCGAAACTCTGATTCTTTTTAGCACTTTCCAATATGTTCTGTAGATTTTTGGGATTGAGGACTCGTGTAACACAGATTCCTTAATCTTTCTTAGCAAAAGGTCATGTAGTTGCCTGTAAATAAGGACTCCATTTCCCAGATTAATGTTCGAAAACACCATGATTCGTGTTTAGCCCATAGCACAGTCGACCTGAAGT
>NW_007130503.1:0-977 GCF_000164805.1 Carlito syrichta | reverse complement strand
AGCGAGGGGTCGTATAATGTCCTGTATAAGAGGACTCCCTTTCCCCCATAATCTGTTTGGAAAGCATGATTCTTGTTTGCCATTAGCAAGATGTCATGTAGATATTGTGATGAATGATCCATGTAAAACAGGTTTCTTATTTCTCTTTAGCTAGAGATTGTGTGGATTCTGTATATCAGGACTGCTATTACCTATGTTCCAGCTTCTACACCCTGATTATTGCTTAGCACTCAGCAGATGGCCTGTTGATTTTTAGGACTGAGGACTACTATAACACCGATTCTTTTTCTTTCTTGGCAAGGGGCTGGGTAAATTCCTGTATATTAGGACTCTCATTAGATACATCCTGCTTCGAAACTCTGATTCTTTTTAGCACTTTCCAATAGGTTCTGTAGATTTTTGGGATTGAGGACTCGTGTAACACACATTCCTTAATCTTTCTTAGCAAAAGGTCATGTAGTTGCCTGTAAATAAGGACTTCATTTCCCAGATTAAAGCTCGAAAACACCATGATTCGTGTTTAGCCCATAGCAAGTCGACCTGAAGTTTCTTTTGGCATTGAGGACATGAGTAACGCAGATTCCTTATTCTTACTTAGCAACAGGCAGTGAAGTTTCCTGTATGAGAGGACTCCCATTACCCAGAATTCTACTTCAATAACCTGATTCATGGTTACCTCTTAGGAAGACGGCCTGTAGTTTTTGGGATTGAGGACTCATATAAGGAAGATTCCTTATACTTCCTTAGCAACATGACGTGTAGTTTCCTGTATATGACGACCTCCATTACCCAGCTTCCTGCTTCACTCTGCAGGATGCCGAGACAGTTCCTGGTGAATGAGAATTCTAGTTTTTTGGATATCAAGAGAAAGACGTCCATAATGTTCTTAGGGATCTGGAATCTAAGATTCCTGGTTCCCCTTCACAAAACCTCCACAAAATGTGGAATCTTCCAACCACAAAATCCCAATCCTACCT
>NW_007130502.1:0-809 GCF_000164805.1 Carlito syrichta | reverse complement strand
ACATGACGTGTAGTTTCCTGTATATGACGACCTCCGTTACCCAGCTTCCTGCTTCACTCTGCAGGATGCCGAGACAGTTCCTGGTGAACGAGAATTCCATTTTTTTGGATATCAAGAGAAAGACATCCATAATGTTCTTAGGGATCTTGAATCTAAGATTCCTGGTTCCCCTTCACAAAACCTCCACAAAATGTGGAATCTTCCAACCACAAAATCCCAATTCCTACCTTCCCACACACAAGAATTTTCTGTACTTTGAGGTCACCTGAATCGAGGAATTTTGTACCAAGATACCTTTGATTCTGGGGAATATAATTATCGTCATAGATGTTCCTAGGAAACAAAAGGATTTGTTGTGCCAGATCATTGATTACAGCTAACAAGAGGACCTGAAATTTCCTGAGGACTTGTAATGACAGATTTAGCATATCCACGGGGCAAGTAGCTCTGAAAATGTACGGACCCAGATGCCCAGATTGCTGATTACACCTTATCCAGGGCCAGGTAGATAGATTACGGAAAATGAGAACACTTACTACCGGATTTCTGGTTCGTTCTCAGTAAGATGCCCTGATTTTTCCTGTCGATGTGGATTCCAAACTCAGTATATCAAAAGACAGATGCTCACAAGTTTCCTAGGGATGTGGATTTCATTATTCCTGGTTACCTTTAAAAATACGTACAAAACATTTGGCAACTGCAAACCATTGTCCCGTCTCAAAATAAAAAGAGACACGGAAGGGGAAGGATTACATGGTTCACCTCAAGACCAGAGTTACATCCCAAATAAGGCAAGAAGATTCTTTTTC
>NW_007130501.1:0-891 GCF_000164805.1 Carlito syrichta | reverse complement strand
TGAGGACGCTTACTACAATGACTCTTATTTGTACTTAGTTCGATGCCATGTAGTGTCCTGTATGTGAGGACTCTCTTTCCCTTGATTCCTGTTTTGAAACCCTGATTCTTGTTTAGCCCTTAGTAAGGCGCCATGTAGATTTTTTGATAGAGGAGCCGTGGAAAACAGATTTCTTCTCCTTTATTAGCAAGACGCCATGTTGTTTCCTGTATTTGAGGATTGCTGTTATCCACATTCATGCCTCGAATCACTGATTCCTCTTTAGCTTTCAGCAAGATGCCCTGTAGATATTCTGGACTGAGGAATTGTATATGCCAGATTCCTTATTTTTAGCAACAGCAGTGCAGTTACCTGTATATGAGTGCTCCTGTTCACAGATACATGCGTCTAAAGCTTGATTCTTGTTTAGATCTTAGGAAGACACCGTATACAATTTTGGAGATTGAGAAATAATGTCACCCACATTCCTTATTCTTTCTTAAGAAAAGTCAGTGCATATGCCTGTATATGAGGATTTCATTTCCCTAGTTTATGCTTCAAAAACTCAAATTTGTTTTTAGCCCTTAGCAAGAAACACTGAAGTTTTATTGCGATGAAAGAAACGTGTATAACAGATTCCTTATTCTCCTTTAGCAATAGACAGGGCAGTTCCTGTATATGTAGACTCCAATTATCCTGATTACTACACCCACCTGATTCATAATAACCACAAGCCAAATATCTCTGAAACATGAGACGAGCTTGAAACCTTGAATCTTTTTTACACAGCAGCATGACACCCTGAGAATTTTTAGGATTGTGGACTAGTTTATTACAGATTCCTTATTCTTCTTTAACTAGAGGCCATGTAATGTCCTGTATATGAGGACTCCCTTTCCCCAGAACCCTGTT
>NW_007130500.1:0-756 GCF_000164805.1 Carlito syrichta | reverse complement strand
CCCGAGGATCTGTAATGACAGATTTAGCGTATCCACGGAGCAAGTATCTCTGAAAATGTCTGGTCGTAAAAGACCTGATTCCTGACTAAACCTTATCAAGAGCCCCTGTAGATTCTGGATATGAGAACTTCTAGAACGGGATTTCCTTTTTATTCTCAGTAAGATGCCCTGATTTTTCCTGTCGATTTGGATTCCAAATTCAGTATATCCAAAGACAGATGACCAGAAGTTTCCTGGGTTCTTGGATTCCATGATTCCTGGTTACCATTAAAAGTAGGTAGCAAACATTTGGCAAGTGCAAAACCCTTGTCCAGTCTCAAAATAAAAAGAGACATGGAAGGGGAAGGATTACAGGGTTGACCTTAAGACCAGAGTTGCATCCAAATATGACAAGAAGATTTTGTTTGTCCTGAAATCTGGCCTTAGTTGTTCTGAGGAAACTAACGGACTTGCAGTGCCCAAACATTTACAACTTTTAAGAGGAACAGAATGTTGCTGGAGTCCTGAAATGACCGATTCATAATATCCGAATGCTAAATTCATCTGAAACATTTGGGGAGCTCGAAGATCTGTTTCTTGTTTGTCCCATCGCAGACAACCTGGGAATATTCTGGATTGAGGGGGCGTACAACAATGATTCTTTATTCGTACTTAGTTGGAGGTCATGTAGTGTCCTGTATGTGAGTACTCTCATTCCCTTGATTCCTTTTTCGAATCCCTGATTCTTGTTTAGCCTTTAGTAAAAAGTCATGTAGT
>NW_007130499.1:0-893 GCF_000164805.1 Carlito syrichta | reverse complement strand
AGTGTCCTGTATGTGAGTACTCTCTTTCCCTTGATTCCTTTTTCGAATCCCTGATTCTTGTTTAGCCCTTAGTAAAAAGTCATGTAGATTTTTTGATAGAGGAACCGTGGAAAACAGACTTCTCTTTTATTAGCAAGAGGCCATGTAGTTTCCTGTATATGAGGATTACTATTACTCACATTCATGTCTCGAATCCCTGATTCTTCCTTAGCCGTCAGCAAGTTGCCAGGTAGATTTTCAGGATAGAGGACTCGTATAATCCAGATTACTTATTTTTAGCAACAGCCGTGCAGTTGCCTGTATATGAGTACTCCTGTTCACAGATACATGCGTCAAAAGGTTGATTCTTGTTTAGATCTTAGGAAGACCCTGTACTTTTTTTAGGAGATTGAGAAAACATGTCACCCACCTTCCTGATTCTTTCTTAGAAAAGGTCAGTGCATTTGCCTGTATATGAGTATTTCATTTCCCTAATTTATGCTTCAAAAACCCAAATTAGTGTTTAGCCCTTAGCAAGAAACCCTGAAGTTTTATTGGGATGGAGCACACGTGTAAACCAGATTCCTTATTCTCCTTTAGCAATAGACAGTGCAATTTCCTGTATAAGAGGACTCCCATCATCCAGATTCCTACTCACAAAACCTGAATGGTATTTATCTCTTAGCAAGACCGTCTGTAGGTTTTTGGGATGGAAGCCTCATGTAATCAAGATTCCTTATTGCTCCGTAGCAACAGGTCGTGTAGTGTTCTGTATATTAGGACTCCCATTACTCAAATTCCTGCTTCATTCTCAGCAAGACGCCACGATATTTCCTGGTGACCTATAATTCCAGTTTCTTGGATATCAAGAGAAAAAACTCGCATAAAGTTCTTGAGGAATTGGAACCCACGAT
>NW_007130498.1:0-801 GCF_000164805.1 Carlito syrichta | reverse complement strand
TTCCTACTCACAAAACCTGAATGGTATTTATCTCTTAGCAAGAGGGTCTGTAGGTTTTTGGGATGGAGGCCTCAGGTAATCAAAATTCTTTATTGCTCCGTAGCAACAGGTCGTGTAGTGTTCTGTATATTAGGACTCCCATTACTGAAATTCCTGCTTCATTCTCAGCAAGACGCCATGATATTTCCTGGTGACCTATAATTCCAGTTTCTTGGATATCAAGAGAAAAACTCGCATAAAGTTCTTGAGGAATTGGAACCCACGATTCCTGGTCCCATTTCAAGAGACACACTAAACATGTGCGACATAGAGGCCCAGATTGCTGATTAAATGTTATCCAGAGACTTTGTAGATTTAGGCGATTGAGAACACAAAGAATCGGAATTCCTTTCCGTTCTCAGCAAGATGCCCTGAATTTCCCTGTCCATGTGGATTCCATACTCTGTGTATAAAAATTCAGATGCCCAGTTGTTTCCTAGGGTCGTGGAATCCATGGATCCTGGTTACATTTTAATAATTCGTACTAAATATTTGGCAACTGCAAAACCCTCGGCCCCTCTACAAGTAAAGTACAAACTGAAATTTAAGGATTACCAAGCTCATGTTGAGACTAAAGTTACATCCAAATACGGCAAGATGATATTTTTTCCGGTAAACTGGCCATAAGTTGTCCGAGGAACCTAAGGTACTTGTACTACCAGATACCCGATTACAACTGTCAAGAGGACCAGAATGTTGCTGGAGTCCAGAAATGACTGATTCATTATACACACATGACAAATATCTCTGAAACATGAGAAT
>NW_007130497.1:0-772 GCF_000164805.1 Carlito syrichta | reverse complement strand
CTGAGGACTCCCATTACCCAGATTCCTACTTCAAAAACCTGATTCGTGATTACGTCTTAGGAAGACGGCCTGTAGTTTTTGGGAATGAGAACTAATATAAAGAAGATTCCTTATACTTCCTTAGCAATATGGTGCGTAGTTTCCTGTACATGATGACCACCATTACACAGCTTACTGCTTCACTCTGCAGCATGCCGAGACAGTTCCTGGTGACCGAGAATTCCAGTTTTTTGGATATCAAGGGAAAGACGTTCATAATATTCTTTGGCAACTGGAATCCAAGATTCCGGGTTTCCTTTAACAAAATTTCCCCAAAATGTGGAATATTCCAGACTGAATCCCCAATTCCTACCTGCGCACACACAAGAAATTTCTGTATTTTGAGGTCACCTGAATCGAGAACTTTTGTACCAGTGTACCTTTTGATTATGGGGAATATGATTATGGTCGTTGATGGTCCCAGGAAACAAAAGGATTTCTAGGGCTAAATCCTTGATTACAACTAACAAGAGGACCAGAGAGATCCTGAGGATCTGTAATAACAGATTTATCGTATCCACGGAGCAAGTAGCTCTGAAAATATAGGGACCCAGAAGGCCAGATTGCTGATAAAGCATTATCAAGAGGCTCTGTAGATTCCGGAAAATGAGAACTCCTAGAATCGGATTTCCTTTTAATTCTCAGTAAGATGCCCTGATTTTTCCTGTCGATTTGGTTTCCAAATTCATTATATCAAAACACAGATGCCCAGAAGTTTCCTAGGATCGTGGAT
>NW_007130496.1:0-906 GCF_000164805.1 Carlito syrichta | reverse complement strand
AGAGAGATCCTGAGGATCTGTAATAACAGATTTATCGTATCCACGGAGCAAGTAGCTCTGAAAATGTAGGGATCCAGAAGGCCAGATTGCTGATAAAACATTATCAAGAGGCTCTGTAGATTCCGGAAAATGAGAACTCCTAGAATCGGATTTCCTTTTAGTTCTCAGTAAGATGCCCTGATTTTTCCTGTCGATTTGGTTTCCAAATTCATTATATCAAAAGACAGACGCCCAGAAGTTTCCTAGGATCGTGGATTCCATGATTCCCGGTTAACATTAAAAGTATATTGCAAACATTTGGCAAGTGCAAAACCATTGTTTGTAGTCAAAATAAAAAGAGACACGGAAGGGGAAGGATTAGAGGGTTCCCCTTAAGACCAGAGTTACATCCAAATATACCAAGAAGATTCTTTTTGTCCTGGAATCTGGTCTTAGTTGTTCTGAGGACCCTAACGGACTTGGAGAGCCCAATACCATTTACAACATTTAAGAGGACCAGAATGTTGCTGGAGTCCTGTAATGACTGCATCATAATATCCGAATGATAAATTGATCTGAAACATTTGGGGAGCTCGGAGATCTGTTTCTTGTTTGTCCCACAGCAAACAACTTGGGAATTTTTTGGATTTTGGGCGCGTACAACAATGATTCTTTATTCGTACTTAGTTGGAGGCCATGCAGTGTCCTTATGTGAGGACTCTCTTTCCCTTGATTCCTGTTTTGAAACCCTGATTCTTGTTTGGCCCTTAGGAAGAAGGCATGTTCATTTTTTGATAGAGGAACCGTGGAAAACAGATTTCTTCCTTTTATTAGCAAGAGGCCATGACGTAACCTGTATATGAAGATTTCTATGACCCCCATTCATGTCTTGAATCCCTGATTCTTCTTTAGCCATCAGCAAGATGC